>NC_034606.1:39676660-39694432 GCF_900095145.1 Mus pahari
GTGGGTTCAGCAGGCAAGAGTGCGAACCCACCCCAAGGTGTTCTGCCCATGCAGACAAGGCGCCGGTCTGCGTGCAGGCAGGAACACTACACCTGGTGTCACCTGCTGGGAAGGGCCGGGAGCTGGACAGGCCTTCTCTGGATTTAGGACTGACTCAGAAATTCTGGCTCTAGAGGGTACCTAGAGCTTCTTCAGCTCCTTCCTGTTTCTCATTTCTTCTCACTCCTGTTGCTTCCCCTTAATTCAGTCTCAACCTCTTCCATGCCCCCACCTCTTTGGGGACATGGGAGTTTCTAGTAACTTCTGAGCATCTGATGTGACTCGCCACTTCTAGCCTGAACAGCCACTCAATACATTTGAGCATCTCTTAGGAAGCTATGTGCCCTTGAAAAGCTACACCCAAGGCACTGGCTGGCTCTACATTCAGTTTCTCATCACTGTCTGGTGGCTTTGCTCCAAGAACACCCTGAGTCTACCCTGGTAGCCTCCACAGTATCCTAATGCCACTGTGAGAGGTAAGGGCACTGGACATAACTGAAGGACCTAGATGGGCTTGGAGAGAGGCGACTGTCAGAGGCGATGAGTATGTACAGGGGAACCACACAACAGCAGAGAAGCAGTCACGCTGAGTATGAGAGGGGCATCCCCAGAAGTCTGGATGTTCCACCAAGGTATAGATATCAGCTAAGCTAAGAAAAGGCCCTTGACAAATGTAAGAACTTCAGTGGCCATAGGAGAGCGGTAGGTGACAAAGCAGGTTCACATAAGACCTACCTGAGGGCAGGATGGATGTAGACCGGCAGATGAATAAGGCAGGCAATAGGCCAGGTGGGCACGTGGGCTAGCCTAGCCTGGCTGAGGACAAGTGAGGCTTGGGGAACGGGATGCTGAAGGTAGCTCTGGGAGTCTGAAACTCTTCTTGGGTGTGGCAGCACCTGCTCTGAAGGCCCTAGTTCTTGCTACCTATTGGAACGCTCTGGTAACTTTTGGAGCTCTGAGTCTTGAGCCCTTCCCACTGGATAGCCTAGGGAATTGAGATTAAGCAGAGAAGCAGGCCTGGCCTGTTGCACACGTCTGGTTTGAGGCCAGAGATACTCTGAGGCATTTAATAAAGATAGGACTCAACAAAGACAAAAATAAGAACAATCGCAGGTGCAGCTAGTCTTGAACATAGTAAGACAGCTCCACGGCATCATTCCAGTAGTTGAGGTAGAACCTTCGGGTCCTGGAGTCCGTGTCATGGCGGAGGGCCTCCAAACCTGCAACAGAGACCACACTGTCCCACCAGGAGCTCACTGAAGAGCTCAGGGTGCCAGTGAACCCACAGTCTGGAGGGGAAAAATAAGCCCCCCTCCCCTGGAGAGGCATCTCCCCCCTCATCCCCCTCCCCGCAGAAAGCTCCTGCAAGTGTCAGGCAAGACAGACCCCAGCCACCCTGAGGGTACATAGGCTCCGCTTGCTCACAGTTCTTAAGGAAGATCACATCTTTCTTTCTCAAGTATACGCATAGGTCATTGAAATAGTCCTGAAGCAATGCTCCTGGGGTAGTCAAGGATGTGGTTAGCAGTGGCAACCCTTGCCCGCCGAAACAGAGCGCTGGCCCGCGGGGACATCCCACCCCCTCAATAGCCAAATCTACTACTGTCCCTGCAGTGGACGCAGGACCATCCACTGTGGAGGCCAAGGCAGGGGGATACCAGGGATGGGAACTGAGGCTGCTGGGTCAGTCCCTACCGATGAACTTCATGGCTGCCAGCTTCACTGTCATGTGGGAACTGTCCAGATACATCAAGGCCTGACTGAGGAACTGCTGGTAGTTACCGACATTGCTTTCTAGCTGAGGAGAGAAGAGAGGGCCTGTGACCATATTGAAAGTCTGTGTGCTACCTCACTTCAGGACATGACTTTCCTGAGGGACCCCGAGAGCCTGGAAGAGAGGAGGGCGGGCATCTGAGTCCCCTAGGGGATAGAGAAGGGTAGCTGGTGGCAATGGCCCAGTTACTTCATTCAATCCAGTGAGGGGAGTCCGTGCCAAGGATGGGAGCATCCACATGTGTGACCCTTCCCAACATCACCCTGGAGACCCTCCAGGGTACCTCTGTGTATCCCTGCCTGGTTGCCATCTTACCACAAACCAAAAGCTTTATGTCCCACACTCCCAAGCCCCCAGGGTCCCCTGCAAGGCCCGTGTCATGAAGAGGAAAGGCAGGCCCATCACTGGTAACTTCTGTGCCCTGATCTCCTCTGCTGTTGAGGGAGCAAAGCTGCCTCTGGGACTTTCTCTAGGCATTTACCTTGGGGTGTTGTTATCATGCGTTGCAGACATGACACAAGTGCCTGTGTCACTATGGGCTCTGCTGTTCCATGGCCTTCAATGGCCTTTCCATTTCTAACTGCCCAGACTCCTGTCCTCCATGACACCATTTATAAACCTTTTTATAAATGGGCTTGTTTCCTGGGCCCTGATTGCACCTGATATTTGAAGTTAGGGCCCAAGAAACAGCTGGAGACAGCAGCCCTGGGTCTCCCAAGGGCTGTGCTTCTACTGTCACTGTCATCAAAGTGCCACATGGTGCACTGCATGGGATGGATAGCAGGCCAGGAGTTCAGCATCCCCACCCTGTTCAAAGATCACCTTGAGATCTTTGCAGCCACAGTTCTAGACTTGCCCTTAGTGGCTGAACCAGAATCCACTGAAGCCTGAAGACTCAAGACAGGCCTGTCCTGCCTTGCCCATGTGACTGGTCCTATTCAAGAGACTGGGATTATGGCCCTGACAGCCTAGATCCAACAGGACAGAACAACCTGGGGCCAAAGATTAAACTGGTGACTAGATAGTAAGAGGTACCATTGACTACTACTGGTCTCCCACTCCTGGGCCCTGCAGTGTATGGGCTCAGAGTCTCAGGTATGTCTGCCTTACATATGTTCTGGAACACCAGGGGGCGCTGTGTCCTCAGATGCCCTACTAGGCTGACACTATGGGCTCATGGTGGAGACTCCCAGTCCTCCTTCACTATGAAGGGGGAAATGTTCCTCACAGAAGCCCAGTAATTAAACACCCTCCCCCTCAGGACCGCCTCCCCCTCCCACCCCCTCTCCTCAGAAAGGTCTGAGGTGACTGTGCAGCCGCCACACCTCTCTGTGCCCAGACCCTCTCCTGGAAAGGTGCCCAGGCCTTACCATGTAGACAAAAATGTCATTTGCAGCGCCCAGCCCTTGGCCCCATGCCAGCTTGCCGAACAGCTCCTTCCGGAACTCCCACTTTAACAAGATGGCACAGCGCAGGAACGTGAACTTGGCCTTCTGTAAGTGGGGAAGAGTGTCTCTGCTCCCACCCGTCACCTTCCCTCTCATCTCAGGGAGGAGAGGTCTCTGCAGCACTGCCACCCTTGTGGGGGCACTGAAGGGAACGTATCACCAGAGGAAGGGGCAACCTACACCCAACCCAGGCTTTCCTGTTCTAGTTCACATAGAACTTCCAGAAGAACTGCCTTGGCCTCCTTCTGAAAAACCAGCTTGGAGTACCAGCCTTAGGAGGGTGAAGCCTTAGTCTATGTTTGGGAAGGAACCTGACTTCCCACAGTGGATATGGGCCTGGGCTACGTTTGGATTGTTAAATATGAAGCCTTACTCTCAGAAGCCTGGGAGAACTTATTCCAGGGCCAGAAGAGGCCAAGCTTGGCCTGTGGTTAGTGGATAGAGACTAGGCTAACCCTAGGGAGAAACAGGCAGAGGATGGATCCAGGATCTCAGGGTGCCTTGCAAAGCATGTCCTATAAAACACAAGGTCCTTACGACATGGCTAATGTTTCAGGGCCATCCCAAGGAGAGTTGCACAAAGTTCCTTTGGCTTGGGGTAGTGCCACTAGGTAGGCAAGAGCACAAGTAGGCACTCCATGTTCAGCACATGCTCACACCACTGACTGGGGAGTGCAGTGGGTTGTCCTGATGCTATTTGTATTCTGATGTTAGTTCTTCTTCCTCAAGAGGGGTTGCCCACAATGAGCAGTCCATCCCGTACTCAGGTGATCTCATGTGAACCTTCTCCCCATTTTAACTGATCAGTAAAAGCTAGAGCCTGTGGTTGGACAGTGGAGGGGGAAAGGTAGAGAGAAGAGGATGAGAGAGGAAGGAGAGAAGATGGAAGAAGAGGAGAGGGAAGCCTCAATGGACCAGAACCACATGGCCAGGAGAAACCGTAAGTAGCAAGGGGTCTTATAGCTGGGGAATAAGTTAGTATAGTATTAGATCTGCCCAGTTTAGGCATATAGCTTATAATTATAATAACTGGATTGTGTGTTTATTATATGGAATTATCGGGGTTGGAAATTTCAGCAACAGGGAGGGGAAAGTAGATGTAGAAAGTCCCTGAATGCTGGACTTCTGCAGCTGATTTTAGATGTGGTGTGGAGGTCTTCAGCCAGAAGAGGCAGCCCAAGGGCCCCATGGGATGCGAGTGAAGAACCTGAAGCAGGATGCTGAGGCAACATCACCAAGATAGAGCCCACTCCTTTCCTCTGGTTACTGGGATGGCCTACAAACCCAGCCCCAGCCCTCTGTCACCTAGATGGTCTCTCCTGAGCTCTAACCTCACTCTGGGCTCCATTGAGAGAGCTGAGCCCTCGAGTCCTGCTCTCCTTCAGCCTGGCTGGCTCTCCTAGCTGCCCCAGTTGAGCTGGTGCACACTCACCATGGCTACTTCTTGGCAGGGGTCGGCCATATTGAAGAGGAGAGGTATTGTCGCCTGAGAAGCCACATCCTTGAGGCCCTGCCTAATCTTCTTGCCACCATAGTGGATGACGTCTCCAAACAGGAAGATGGCACCTTCCCGAACGTCCGCCCTTTCCTGGGAGGGGAGACAGGTTTCCTGCTCAGGCATGCAATCGGCCAAGCTTCTCCCCCTCCCTCTCTTCACATGACTCCTAGTTGCCTCACTTTGGCCCTGTGCAGCTCAGGACCAGCCATCATTGTCCCTAACCCCACAAGCCAGTGGCCGCTCATTCTTCCTCAACCCCTTGAAATCACTGGGTCCTATTACACAATATGAGGAGTTCACATGGAGTCGTTGGTCCTGATGACTTGGGAGGCAGAATCCCGAGCACAGGACTGGGTACCTTCACAAACCTCAGCTAGTAGCGGTCTACGGAATCTTTATTCTCAGGTGGTTTCTGCGGGTGGTGCTGACAACAGGCACTCGTTTCTGATTGCTATCTGCAGCCCTGCCTTGCCCTGCCCTGCCACCCCGACTCCCCTGCCCAGCTCACATCTGTGAACAGGCTGAGAAGGTGCTGGGCGATCTTGAGGCTGACGATTCCAATGCCCTGGGCGCTTAGACAGTGCAAGAGGTGGCCCATGATCTTCATCAAGCCAGCAGGGTCTGTGAACTCAGGTTGGAGAAAGTTGTCCAACAGCTCCGTCAATTTACTTCTTAGCAGAGTTGCCTGCAGGGAGATGACCATCCTCCAGTAGGGAGGGCCCTTGACCAGTTTCTGCCAGCTGCCCCAGTGAAGCAGGTCGTAGTTTTGGGCAGCTCCTGGCACTCCTGGCCTTCTCAGAAGGTGTGATCTACCCATCTCTGGGTCAGTCCAGGTAGGGAAGAGGTCTGAGTGCTAAAGCGGGCTGTTCCCAAATCCGCTCCCCACCTCCCCTACATGATGGGCAGGAAAACAGACAAAACCACACTCCGTGTCTGGGATAGGCCAGATCTGCAGCTGTATTCCAGCCCATCATGAGGGCCATCAGAACAGGCCTTCTCTGGGAGGTTCAAAAGAGCAGGATGTTAGGTACCTGACGGGAGTCATCATATGAAACAATTAAACATGACCAACCTGGCCTGATGCTCTCTCTACCACCTCGGGAGATATCCTTCCAGACCCTTCCTTTGTGCCTAGCCCTCCGTGTGATCTTTCTGGGGTGACAGAAGGTATATCTCTCAAGTTCCTCCCCACCTCACCTTTTTAGGGTGCATCAGGGTGCTGCCCAGACCCTTCAGGCTCATAGCCCGCACCATCTGGTTGCGACTGGAAAGGCCCAGGTTCAGGGAGTTGTACATGGTCTTCCAAGACACATGCTGGGAGGCATCTGGGCTGTTGAGAAACTGGGCAGGGGTTGGCACCATCAGCCCACCTGCTAACCACAGCTGGCAAGGAACTGGCCTGTCCCAGGCCATGAGAATGAAGTGAGACCTGAAGAAACATGTCTACCAGCAAGCATAGCATAGCTGACGCACAAGGGCCAGACATAGATGTTTTATATCAGAGACCATGGAAGGGAAGTCCACTGGGGCGGGTAGGGGACAGGCTGACCTCAGTGATGATGCAGATGCCCACGATGTTGTCTCGCTCTTCGCTGCTCTTCAGGGAGATGAGAGCCTGCCCCAAGACAGCCTTGATCTCGCAGTTATAGTGAGCCATGGCCCTATCACATGTAAGAAGCAGACACAGAGTCCCAGAGGGCTCCATTCTCCAGCCAGATCTCAGCACTGCCCAGAATCCTGAGTCTGGGGTGCAGGATCCAGCGTACGGAGAGTGAGCTGGGCTGCCATTCTACCCACTCCCAGGCAGAGGTTGCCCAAGCTGAGGGCTCACCTGGCCAAAAGGGTCACCCCCTTTGGGAAAGTTTCCAGCTGCCAGAAGAGCTCCCAGCCCTGGATCAGCTTCACGTCAGCAAACACTTCCCAGTATTCGGTGGTCCAGAAGAGGCCCTTGAGTGCTTCCATGCAGATCCTGGGCAGGGTGGAATAAAACGGGTGCCTGAAACTTGTCATCTGCTACCTTCTAAGACTCCCATGGTTCAGGAGTCTCCCTCCTGGACAGTTTGGGAACTCTGTCCCACCCCATCCCATCTCCACTCAAAATCCTTCCCTTCTTGGGTCCATAGCATCAGCATGGCTCAGTGAGTGCAAGGGAGGGACCACAGATATCTTGGCTCACCTGCAGGGCCCGAGGGGCTTAGAGTCTAGATCGTCTTCCTGGTAGTCAAACATGCCTTGCACTAGGCCCACCTCCAGCAGGTAGTAGAGCTCTGTGAGGAGACCCAGAAGGATCCCTGAGAAGGCCCAGCAGATGGTGTTCTTGTACTCCTTGGTATAGAGGAGCTCATAAATGGTGCCCAGAGCCTGTGGTGGGTGACAGAGAGGGACCCCTGAGCAGAGGAGCAGAGACGTCAGCTACAAAGGCACTCTAGTCCGGGCTTTGCTGTCTTCATCTGGCCTCCCATGAAGACCCCCTTGGATAAATCCCCAAAGATCCTTGCACTAACTCCGAGGCTCAACCAGGACGCCTTGTGGTCTCTGGGACTGGGCTCTGAGCTCCAGACTTTGCTCAGCCTGGATTCCACACGGTTGATTCTATTTTTCTTGGCTTGGCTTCACCTTCTGATGAGCTGGATCTCTCCAAAGTGCCCATCCCATGGAGAGGTCTTTCTCAGACCCTCCTTGGTGAAGGCTTTTCCTGGCTCTGAGCTTCTGGAGGCCAGTCCCATTTAGCCCAGTTTCTTTGGGACTGGGCTGTTTGGTTGTAGAATCCCCTGGCTCTTTCTCTAAACCATCCCCCAGCCAGTCCTACGGTGCAGTGCCCAACGTTCTACTTTGTCCTCCCCTGAGTATAATGGTCTCAGTTCATGGGGCAGAGATAATAAATGGGTAAGCTTGGGGGAAGTCCAAGAGCTAGCCTTGGCTCCCAATCAGTGCTGGCCATCTTATGTCCCACCCCTGCCCTGCCTTCTCCTTCAGGAATCCCCTGCCTTCCCCAGATCCTGGTGGCCTCTTGTCACCCCTCCATCTCTCTTCATTGTTCCTGTCCCCATAGTCAACAGTGGCCGAGTGCATGGTCACTATGTTTGAGTTGTGTCAGGGCAGTCAAGGCTCTCTCCCACTTCCCACTGTGGGACTTTCTAGAAGTTCTGTTCTGGTCTAGGATGAGGCATCTGTACAGAGTAACAGCAGGACCAGTTGGCTGGTCCATCAGAGAGTACCTCCGACACCTACTGAGGTCATGCCTGCCAGGTGAGAGGCTCACCAAGCACAGGTGAAATGCATTGCCCACCTCCATAAATGACTATCGACCGTGATAAGGCCTGAGGGTGGGGCCCTTGGAGGTGACACAGCCTGCCTCACCCCTACCCCAGGAGTCGATTGAAGCCCTAGAGACTGCTGCTGCCCTGGGGGGGGCATGCTGGTGGCATGGTGCACAGGATGCTGCTCACCATCAGCGAGACCAGCCGGGCCCGATATGTGGACTGGAGGAGCCTCTTTGGCGGGCGCAGTTTCAGCTTTATGTAGAGTAGGGTTATAACATCACGAGCCACATGGTAGTTGGCAGCCAGAGCCTTCCACATCGGTAGGATCCACCTGATGAGACAGGGACCAGGCCACCACTGGGAACACTGGGCACAACACGGCAGAGAGGCCTTTATGAATGCTGGCCATCAGAAGGATGTGGGACATTGAGCCCTGGTGGTGGTGGGGTGGGTAGTAAGTGAGGGGCCCTGAGGTCTATAGTCTATGATGCTCTGTTTGATATTTGCACAAATCTCAGTCTCCCCAGGACCCCAGGCAAATAGCTGCCTTATAGCCTGTCTTTTTTCTTGGAAGTAGTGGCAAGTCTCCCCCACCCCCACCACTCAGATAGTTTGAAGAGGAGAGGGAAACTAGCAGAGCCAGGAACCACTCCAGGCAGAGTTCATGGGTCCCCAGTTGTACTTGGCTCCCTGTCTAAGGCTGTGTGTTGGGAGATCAGCCAGTGTCCCTGCCATGTCCCACACTGCCAACTATATGCATATATTCATGAGGTACTTAGCACAGGGCTGGCCATCTAAGGACTGACAGGCTTATGACTATGCTGGTGTTGTCAGCAGCCCCTAGCCATGTTCTGAATTAGTAAGGCTTCATTGTCAACAGACTGCCTCTTGAAAGACTATCTAGTGTGCCAGCTGGAATCAAGACTCACTGAGGCTCTGGGACCATGGGAGACCTGTGGGTGGGTGGAAGGACATCTTTATGTATCTCCACAGCCTTTGACTGGTCTAGGGCTTTGTATCCAGGTCAGTCTCTGGTGACTGTGAATCTGAGATGGTTTCTACACCAATGCTAGAACCCTGGTTTGATTCCCAAACACCTTCAGAGCCCCTCTGGCCATAGTCCAGAGTCAAGAAAGAGACAGAACCCCCAAATGCCTATTCTTGCCTACTGTGCTAAGTAAACTCTGGCCCAGGAAGGTGGACCACCACATGCCTGGATGAGGACCACACTGGGGTGTCTGGGTCACGGGAAGATATACCTCTCTGAGGGCTGACATAAGGATAAGATCACCTCCACCACCTCCTGAATATGCTGGGTCCCCAGAGCCAAGGTGGCCTGACTTATGGCCTGCTGGACACTCTTGGACTGGATGTTCGGCAGTTCCTGGAACAGGCCTTGCAAGAGCTCAGCTATCTGCAAGGTGGAATGCAGCTTCAGATGGGGCAAAGCCCTCTGAGTTCCTGGTAGGACTTAGCTTCACAGCTCAGCTCCCCCATCGCCATCACTATCGTAACAAAAGTAGGGTGAACAAGCCAAGAGGTGCATTGTGGTTGACCCTGTAAGAGGACCCAAGTGGATGGGGCCTGGCAGTGCACAAGGATGAATTTTCAATTTAGTCGGTGAAGTCAAACTGGAGGACAGTTTAAAGCTGCCCTTTCCCACGGGTCACCCGTGAGGTAGCAGAGGATGGGCCGGGAATCTGCTGGACTAAGGCAGCTGGCTGGAAGTTCATTGGGACACCACTCATGGACTACTAGGGTGGTCACTCATTGTCTCTGTGATTACAAGTGAATGAGAGGGTGTGGCACTTGCTTGCATGAGCATGTACACCAGTCAGAAGGGAGCCACAGCCGCCCAGCCTCACCTGCTCCTTCCTGAAGCCAGGCTCCACACAGATCAGCAGCAGGAGCTTGGCAGCAAGGTCACAGTGGAGATGATTATAACTGCCTAGATTGTGCACCAGTGTGAGGATCAGTTGTGTGTGCTGCGCCACTGTCAGGTCTTCCTTGAAGACCTGTGTAGAGGCAAAGGCCAGGGAGGGGGAAATCTCTGGTCAGCAATGAATCAAGCCAGGCAGGAGGTGCTCCAACCTCTTACCAAAGAGGGAATGAAGGTCCTGTATACAGAGAGCTATGGAAGAGCTATGGACAAAGGTTTGCAGGGTTCCAAATGCCCCATCCTGCCCTTACCCCAGGATGCTATGAGCTGTATAGCTCCTCCACCTTGAGGCCATTGCTCGGTGGCTGCATGTGTGCCTTCCATAAGCTCCCAGCTGCCTATTCTCTGAAGACTTTCCCAAGGGACAATGGTGGTAAACAGCCTTGTAAGAAGTCTGGCTGAGTTGGAATGATAACCAACTCCTGTCCAGATCTAGCCCTCCCCTGCCTTGCTTCCCTATCCCACCACCTCCTTTTTGTTTGTTTGTTTTTTGTTTTGTTTTGTTTTGTTTTTCGAGACAAGGTTTCTCTGTGTAGCACTGGCTGTCTTGGAACTCACTTTGTGGACCAGGCTGGCCTTGAACTCTGCCTCCCGAGTGCTGGGATTTAAAGGTGTGTGCCACCACGCCCGGCTTCCCACCACCTCTTAAGGATGGGACCCAACCTGCTTTGTTTTAGGAAGGGTGCCACTAGGACAAGAGATTCAGCCTAATGCATGGCCCAGGAGACACCAGATGCTGGAAAGTGTCACTGCTTCTGACCCAGCCAGTCTCAGGAGCAGCTGGATCCACAGACCCAAGTGACCCTCACTTAGAAGGTAAGAAAACTGAGGCTCAGGAAGATGGGATAACTGACCCAGGGTCATCCAGTCATGGAGCTTTGACACAAACCCAGCTCTGATCTTCCAGTGTAATAGGCAGGCAGAGCCTGAGAAGACTATGGGGTGGGGTGCGGAGGAGGGGACAGAATGTATCCCCAGAAGAACAGGATAGGCTGGCTTCTCTTGTCCCCAGAAGGGGAGATACAAGTGAGACTCTTTGCCCCGTGGGTTTAAAGGTCCCATCTGAGCAGAGGCTGGGAAGGGAGGTACAGAGAACTTCCCTGGAAAGAGCAGAAGTCCATCCCATCCTGGTTCTGCCCAACCAATTTGCCTGCACAGGTCCCTGGGACCCTGAGGCCCCATCTATTCAGTCCTGGGGGTGGGAAGGAAGGAACCATATAATCCCTGAGCTCTGGGACCATCAGAGCCCCCGGCACTGCCTGAGCAAGCTCACCTTCACCAGGTGGTAGAGCTTCATCTCCCACTCTCTAAACACGTTGCTTTCAAAGTGCTTCATCTTACTCCACTGCGCAGTCTCCACCAACTTCCCTGTGTACAGTTGTGCTCAGGAGGGCTGCTTCTCCCCGCTGCCCCCAGCCCCGAACCCCTGCCCCTGCCCCACTCACCCTTCTGCTGGAAAACAAGTTCCATGAGCAGGTAGACACAGAAGTGAGAATGCTGCTGTGTGATCTTGTCTTTGTCCCGCCACAACAGAGTCAGGACGCCTATCTGGTGACCCAGCATGGATGGCACGGCCTCTTTCTGGGGAGAGCGAGGTAATAAGCAAAACCAGGTCTGGCCTCTTTGTGATGATTCTTGCTTCCACTCCTGTTCCCAGCGTCTCTGGGAGTCGCACTGGCTAGGGTTTGAGAGGGGCTCCTGTCTCACTCGGCCTTCATCTCCCTCACCTGTCTTCTCATCTGGAAAAGGCATTTCTGTTTTTAACAAAAGACTGAGTCCTTCAGGCAGCTGTGTGCAGGTGTGCCTGTGGATGTGTATATGTGCCTACAGGCTTATGTTCATGTGCATGCATGTGTGCGTGTTGAGTGTGTGTGCGTGTTGAGTGTGTGTGTGTGTGTGTGTGTGTGTACTAGAACACAAGTATGCATGCAGGCTTGCCAGTGTGTGCATATGTACCTGCATGATGGTATGTGCATGTATGTGTGTCTGTATGTATACATGCATGATTGTATAGATATGGGTAGTATTGTGTGTGTGTGCACGTGCATGTGTGCATGCCTATATGTGTGTGTGCATGTGTTTGCCAACCTATATCCATGTGTGTTGTTTGAGATTCATTTCTCTTGGCTGCTTCTAGGACTCTCCTGATTCTCACTGGTGTTCGATAGTTTGGGCTGTGGTGTTTTCCTTCGAGTGTGTCCTGCTTAGGATTTCTTAATAGTCCTATCTGGAGGTGTGTACTTTCTCAGCCAAACTGAGCAGTTCCCACCACTGCAGCACCACCTTCTCTGCCCCCATCATCTCCCCCATCATCTCACTTCCTCCGGGATCCTGCTTGCATCCCACACAGTTCCACAGCCACTGGGCTTTGGTCCTGTTCCTCGAGGCTTTCTTTTCCCTTTGTCCAGGTTCCAGGTCTGTTTTCTTCTGTGGTGGTTGAGCTGCTGATTAAAAGAACCAGTGGCTTTGCATCTCAGATGTGTGCTTCCTTTGCAGTTCTAGAATGTCCCTCTAGCTCTTTCCTGTGGTTGCCACATGTTTCTTAGCATCATCGATTTCCCGTGCAGTTGTGTGTTCCGGAACACAGCCACACACCGTGCACTGTTTCCTTGGTTCCTTTTACCATAGGCAAAGTGGTGCAGACGAGTGGTGACAGAGACCTCCTGGGAGTCCTCCCAGAGATGATGGGGAGGGCACGTGTTCTCTTCTCTGAATGTCCGGCCTATGAGATCTGGAGGGCCACATGGTTGGGGCTTGACTTTGGTGAGCTTCTGGTGCCCAAGTAGGTTACACCCAAGCTGATGCCATCCCAGGCTGGGCCATTCTACAGTGGTGGTGTCTGTGGGTTTGGAAAGTGGCCTGATGAGGATTGTGAAGCACTGGGGACAGGGCCTTGGGATGGGACAGCCCTGATCTGTTGAGTCTCTTTCTCCCCATGTGGTCCACACTGCTGTCCTCTCAAAGTGAAGCTTCTGCTCTAGGCTTGGGGGATGACAGAGCAGAGCAGCCTGCTTACTGTCAGCCTAGGACTTTTTTTGTATCATTGATGAATCCATCGCTCTGGGAAGCCCGTTATCGGATGCTTTACTCTGAAGTCCACAGGCTGAGCCTCTCAGTTACCTGCCAGATCCCAACACCCAGACTAGCATTGCAGCCTGCGTGTGTGTGGCAGCCATCACACACCTTGCCAGCCTGCCCCACCCAGGGGGAACACACCCAGTGCAGACTTGGCAGCCACCTCAGCTGGTGCTAAGTGTCCAGGCTGGTGCCTATTCAGAAGGACCTCCTGTGGCCTCTACTTGTATTGTGCCCAGGGTCTAACCACACACCATTACCAACTCAAGCAAGACTCACTCAAGACCTCTCTCACAAGGCTCCTTAACAAGACCATTTCCACCTGCCCTGACTGTCCCTTCTCTTCTGGGGGTCTGAGCCCCAGAGTGTGACCCTGAGCACAGAACGGTGTCCTCTCATCCCTCTCTAAGGCCCAGCCCTTAGGTCCTGAGTAGAGCAGGCCTCACTGCCCCAGGCCTGCCCCAGCCTAGATCCTCAAAGCCAGCTTCGCAAAGCCCAACCCGCAGTCTCTGGTAAAGCTCTCGCTAGCATCAAACCTTGGTCAGGCCTAACTGCTCGAGAAGGACCTTAAAAGCCATTGCATCTTCAATACCGGAGCATCATTTTTCACTTCAAACATATGGAAGAATAGCTCAGAGTTCCCGTGTGCTCTCTGGCCAATGCTTCCCCTTAGCTACGGTCTGATGGCTTTGGATCCCTCTGTTTACATCCCTTCTTCTGACAGGGAACACTGGGCATTTTACCTCAAACACCCCTACTGTCTATTCCATACTAAGCAGGAAACTTAGTGACAAATGCAATAGTCACAGTCACAAAAATCTATTTCAACATCAGCATCATTATCTAAACCACAGTCAATGTTCAAAGTTCATTAGTTGTCCCAATACAGGGATACTTCACACACAACACTAAACACACACACACACACACACACACACACACACACACACACACACACACACACACACTAAGAGCATCTAGTGTTCAGCTCCAACCCTAGTACAAAGCCACATTCTCTTTCTCTGATGGAGGTCCTCATCTGATTGCAGGACACCCTTCCTTCCAGACCCTCCCAACAACACCCCTTTTAATCATACATAAATTAAATTTCAGAATATTTAGAATATTGTACAGAATAATGTTTCAAACCAATAATATTGCAAAACCCAAACTACAGAATGTTTAGCAGTTTTTATGGTAATTTTTATTTAAGATTGTAGTTACAGAGAGGTTACAAGTAAGTGAAAAATTCAATAGTTTTGGAAATTTGAATAGGTTCTCACGTCTGTATCCTCTTTCTGCTGCTGTAATTGAGGCTGGATGATTGATAGAGCAGTTTATTTAGCTCACAGTTAGTAGTGTAGACACTAGGTAGTGCCTTCTGGAGAGGGCCTCTCTCACTGTGCGCTGGATGACACTTGGCACTAGTGTGTGCCAGCTCCGCGTGTGGATGATAAGAGAGACTTCCAGTCTCTCAAGGGGTAACCAATTCCTGAGAGGGGCCAGTTTTAAGGTAAAGACATAATTCCCTCTGATGGAACTTATCTTCCAACATCTCCATCCATTTCCACACTTCAGCCACAGCATCCAACACTCAGCTTCTAAGCTGTATCTCTTCAGTTAACCCCTGTGATTGGCTGGATGGGTGTTGCCATAGTTACTTGCCTGTTATTATTGCTGGACTTCTACAGGGCTCCCAGCTCTGCTCCAGTATGAATAACATCATATAAGTGTTCTTGCATAAGCCTTTTTATGGATATACATTTTCATTCCTCTCTGGTAAATAGCTAGGCTCAGACCTATGCATTTAGGGCATAAGTGTTATTTAACTTTCAAAGAAACTGCCGAAAGCTCTGCCAGGCAGTGTTAACGTCCTACACTCCCCATGCTGTGTGAGACATTTCCGGGACTCCACACCTTGGCCAACACTTGCTGTTCCCAGTCTTAATTTTACTCTTCCAGTAGGTGGGTAGTGGTACCTCATGGTGGTTTTATTTGCATTTCCTTTTTGATCAGTTATGTGGGGGCACATCCATTTTCATGGGTTCCGCAATGTACCTTTTTCTTTTTTCTGTTTTTCTTTCTTTTTTTTTTTTCATCTGGTTGCCTATTTTAAGGGCTGGCTAGCTTTTTACTGAGATATAGTTGGTCACCTTGTCTGGACACAAGTCCTCTGTGAGATACACACACTGCACACACTTCTTGCCCATCTGTGTCCTGTGACTGCCGGGTGCACAAAAGCTCCTCATTTTGATGAGGTCAATTTTATCATTTTTGGTTTGGAGATGGGGAGTCTCATATAGTCCATGCTGGTCTCAAACTCAATATGTAGCCAAGGATAACCTTGAACCTCTCATCTCCCTACCTCCACCTTCTGAGTTCTGCGATGGCAGACATACACCATCATACCCACTTCATGTAGTGTTGGGGCTCCAGCCTCAGACTTGGTGTGTGCTAAGTAAGAACTCTACTAACTGAGCTACATATGCCCCTGCAGCCTATTTTGTCTCATTGGTAGCTTCTGCCTTCTGAATGCTGTCCCGCCAATCCACCTGCTCTTCCTTCATGAGGAGGATCTGACTGCTTCTAGAGATCTGGAAGTTCTCGGCTTGCATTTAGTCACCCTTATCCTTTTCCTTCCTTTTGTCCCTCTTCTTCCTCTCCCCCCTCCTTCCTGACATGATTTCACTGTATAGTTCATGCTGGCCTCATATAATCCTGCAGCCCTTCTTCTCAGTGCTGAGCTACCCACACCTGGCCCATGAGAAGCCTGCTCATGGTTTTCCCCGAGGTGTGGGGTGGTAGCTGATGCCTATTGCCCTAAGGAACTTGGCTTGTCTCAGACCTTCCCATCTAGTCCAGATGCCTCCACGTGAAGCAGCTGGAGCATGAGGGAGGGTACAGGGACAGGGTGACTCTCCTTCTCTCAGCTTCTCTATTCCCTGCTCTCAGGACAGCTGTTTCCGGGACTGTTTAAGACATGGTGTTCCTCCACGCTGCAACCTTCCTGACCCGACACAGGCTATTTCCCCAGAGCCCCTACCCCTCTCACTCCTCCAGTCTCTGCCCTCTGTTGGGCCTCTGTTCTTGGGATTTCCTCGGGCCATCCCTCTGAGCAGTAGTCACAGTCCCCAGCCTGAGGGCTCCGAGACAGCCTACGGAAAGACCGCGTCCTCGGATGCTGACCTCCATTCCCCCCCGCCAGGTGATCCCCATGGTTTTGGGGTATAGGAAACTCACAGCAAGCTTCAAAGAGTCCACCACGTATTGCAGAAGCAGGTAGATGGACTGGAGGGCCCGACTGCGCTCGTGGATCTTGTCAGACTTTAGCCAGTATTCTATGTGCTGGGATGAATGGAGCAGAGAGTGAGAACCTGGGCCCACAGACCGCATTGCACCCAGCTCTAGATGTGCCCCGAGTAGGGCTTGCTGGGAGGGGAAACAGCTACCCAGCCAGAGCACTTCCCTCCTTGCCTGTCCATCAATCTGTCCCTTCAGTTCTGGGGTGCCTCACAGCTTTGGACCATCTTAGATATAGAGAAAACCTAAGAAACCTTCGTGTTCTTCACAGCCAACACAATTCTGCTAGCACCAGCTAAAAAATCCTAGGAGAGACACAGCATCCTTCAACTCAACTCAACTTCAAAACTATCAACCTGCAGGCCATGTCAGGTCCCACAGGTTAAGGGCTCTGTCCCCAAGACGTCCCCAACTCTGGGGCCAGTCACAAGCCCCAACTGTGGCTCATGCTTCAGTCCAACCCACTATAAATTATGTTAGGCCACCTTTCATTACTGTAACAAAATACTCAAAACTGACTACTTTACAAAGCTGTTTGGTTATAATGCCACATGCTCTGAAGGACTTGGTGATGGCCTTGGTTACAGTCCTAAGGTGCTAAGGGACACCACATTACAAATACTGGAAACATATATGTGCCTGTTTCTTCCCGGCTCCCCCCACTTCTCATAAAGGCCAGCTCGAGGTATGGCTCAGTGTTAGAGCACTTACCTAGAATGTTGAAGATCCATGTACAAGGGCCTGGGTTCAATCTCTACCTAGTGACACACACACACACACACACACACACACACATGCACACACATGCATGCACGCACACACATGCACAAGCACATACACAGCTACCAGGGTTCAGCCATGTAGTTTTCTGCCTTACTCCCAACACTGTCTGGCTTACGTTTGTAGTCTTTAAAGTGCCTCAAGTGGGGACCAGGTTTCAAAGGATACCAAAGGACAATAAATCTGTCTTCTACCACACCCATGCCCTCCCCACCTCCCCCGCCACTCCTTCCTTTGGGTCATTGAATTTACTGGAACAATGTACACAACTTGGGGACACTCTGGTGTGTTTGCCCAATTATTACAGATGGCATGACAAGGTCACCAACAAATATCACACAGAGGGCCACAAAGTTCTCATGTTGTTCCTGGTCTTGTGCCAGGTCTGGATCTCAAAGGTTCAGCCACTAGCAAGTCTCCTAAGGCTTGAGCGTTGGGGATCGAGGCTTTGGTAGATATTCATAGTTGTCACACATCAGACCAACCTGTCATGTCATGTTCTCAGGGTGGGGATGGGACAAAACTATAAAGCCCTCTGATGACTCCACTGGCTCCATCTGCCCGGGCATCCAGCCAGGCCTCACAGGCATGCGCAGGTGCTCAACATCCTCAAGCCTAGGATAGGGGCTGTGTGAAGGGGGACTGTGTGAGGGGGG
>NC_034606.1:39695246-39696870 GCF_900095145.1 Mus pahari
CTGTGTGGGGGGGACTGTGTGAGGGGGGCTGTGTGAGGGGCAGGGTGGGGACTAGCTACTGCTTCAAAACCATGCAGGAACATGGCACCTTCCAAATGCTTAGGCAACCCTGAGTTCATGGCAAACTCTGTAGGTGAATGGCTTACCGCTGGGTCTGACACAGAACTGGTACTTGGGAGAGTCTTTCTTCCCTGGGTGCTTCCTAAGCCACTTCAGGGACAGCCACTGGTCTGAGCTGAAGTTTTCCAGATGCCTGGGGCCATCTGCTCCTGTGACCTGACCCTTCTTTATTAGTCCTTTGTTCTGGGCCAGTTCCCTGATGTTGGTCCTATCACTAGCCTCAGACAATCAGGGAGAGATGCCGACATCTGACAGTTATGTGCCCACCCCTCCTGGGGGCGGGGTCTGACAAAGTTCCTGCTCAGCATGGCCAGGACAGGGAGAAGTCTATCTAATCAGAATGGGTCACCAGGGGTCACTGCTCGGGATCAGTCAAGCTTCCGGGCAGCAGGAAACTCTGGCTAGTGGTACGTACAGTGGCACTGTTGACTTGGTACAACCACAAATTGAAAGACATCTTCAATAGTTTGACTATTGAAGGAGTCAATAGTCTGCCATGCTCCTACCTAGACTCTGCCTCTGTTGGTGACTCAGCTCGGCCTCCCTCATATTCTCTGATGTGCTCATCAGAGCTATAAAGAGAAGCCAACCCCAGTGTGCCTAGGCCTCTAGTCCCACCCTGACCTCCATCTCCTCCTTGCTGAAATCCACACCCAACCTCACCTGATGTCAAAGAACAGTGTAGCTCCTGCCTTTCAGAGCTGAGGGAAGGGGCCTAGAATCTTCTAGGGACACACTTTTTTCTGGTGCTACGCTAGGGGGAGGGTGGGACCAGGGCTTACATCTTGGAGTCAGTGGCCAACAAGGCCCACTCAAACCAATTTCCTTAGCTGCAAAGCAGAGGTGAGTGTGTTCCCCTGGCCTGTGGGGTGCCCATGGCTGACAAGCATGCTGCTACCTGCTTCCCTTCAGTGAGGAGTCTGGCCTGCCCACAAAGCAGAGGGATGTGGAGGCCTGCAGTGGAGCCCTTCTTCCCGAGATGCCTCAATTGTATTAGCCCTAAGGTCCTTCACTTTCCCACACAATAGCTTTCAAGAGTGATGTGATGGTTTGTGAATACTTGGCACAGAGAGTGGCACTACTAGAAGGTGTGGTCCTGTTGGAGTAGGTATGTCACTGTGGGTGTAGGGTTTAAGGACTTCACCCTAGCTGCCTGGAAGCCAGTCTTCTGCTAACAGTCTTCAGGTGAGAAAGGCTCTCACCTCCTCCTGCACCACGCCTGCTTGGACGCTGCCATGCTCCTGCCTTGATGACAATGGACTGAATCCCTGAACCTTTAACTCAGCCCCAATTAAATGTTGTCCTTATAAGAGTGTCCTTGGTCATGGTGTCTGTTCACAACAGTGAAACCCTAAGTAAGACACGCGGGGAGCCCATACTGATAACAAAGAGGCCATAGGGAAGAAGCATTGTGACCTTGCTTCCAGTTGGTAAGTTGGTAGTGATAGTGATTCCTCTCCCTCTCCCCCTCCCCCTCCCCTTCCCCTCCCCTCCCCCTTCCCCT
>NC_034606.1:39697390-39723870 GCF_900095145.1 Mus pahari
TCTCCCTCTCCCTCTCCCTCTCCCTCTCCCTCTCTCTCTCTCCCTTTCCCTCTCCCTCTCAGTCTCCGTCCTCCTCGCTTGCTCTGACTCCTTATCTCTGTCCATCTGTCTGTGTATCTGTTTTTTATCTTTCTTCCTTCTGCTATATCTCTGACTATGTCTCTGTCTCTCTCATCTCTATCTTTGTATCTTTCTCATTTTTCTGCCTACCTTGATCTATTTTGTCTCTTCATGCCACATGTGCAAACACACACACACACACACAAAGGCACACACATACACTGCCCACTTGCCCACCCCATAGTAGCCCAGGCTGGCTCACAGGCCTCACCTGCAGGAGGAAGCAGACCTCATCCATGCTCGGGTTCTCAGAGATGAAGTTCTGGAGAAGTAGGTCGAGGGCACGAACTGTCTTCTTGTACAGTAGCTGGCGAAGGACAGGGCTAGCTAGTGTCGTGGTCTCTCCAGCTCCTCCACGAGGGCTGAGAAGCATCGACTTTCCTGGGTCTAACTCTGGCAGGTTAAGGCCAGACCATATACTGGCAGTGTCTGGAACAGTGAAACCTGCTTCCTGACTGGTTTTGTTTTAAGGGGAGGTATGGATGATGTGAATAAACTCACAGGTCCCTCAGGCATATCCTCCCCAGCTCGGTTCACCCCTCTCCTGACGCCTGCTGTTCTGCACTCTTTCCTGCTCTTTTCCCAAGGAGGATTTTTGGCTGATATCTCAGCCACTGAAAACTCAGCAGATAGATACAAATAAAATATCTTAGTTGGTTGGTTGGTTGGTTAGTAAACTTTTGTACCAAGTACAGGAAGGCTGTGCATGGAGCCAGTATAGCTCTAAGACCAGGGTCTGTTTAAGCAGAAAACCTCAAAGGTCCTGAGATTTCTAAGATTGAAGAGAGCTTGTGCTCCAGGCAAGATGGATCTGCACCAAGACAGAGCTCCTCTTCCTGCCAGTCATCAGCCAAGGCTAACCCCTAGCCTAGCACCAGGAACCCACACCCACACCTCTGGGAGGGAGACTTGCTAAGTCCAGGGCATCACCGTGGTATCTGAGGCTGGCTCCACTGAAAACAAGTCATTCCTCGCGTCCTTGGTAGGAGGAAGCGTATATACACTCTGCAGACAGGTCTTCAGGATCTGAGACTTGAGAAGGGGTTTGAATCTGGGCCGCAGGTTACTGCAAGAGAACAAAGTGATAGGCTAGGGTGCAATGCTGGTCCAAGGGGCCCCCAGAAAAAAAAAACATGTCAGTACATTAGAATGTGAAAATAGGCACTGTCTTGGCTCAGAGCAATGGCAGGGGCTAACACAACGCGGGTTATGGTGAGCTGTTCTGATTCATTGGCACTTGCTTGGGGGGGAACCTAGACATTTTGTGGGGTCAGAATCAACACTATGAGTAGGTCAGCATATGTCCAAACATAGACAGCAGTGAGATCAGGGGTCAAGGGTGAAAAGCCAGGCTTCATGTATAACCTGGGTTAGGGCCCAGTCTATGCTCAGGACTGTGTTCAGTGTGTAACTATGACCAATGCTTAGGTTTTGCCAGTATTAATTTATCTTGGCCATGATTAAAAGCAAACGTAATCTTTTAGGCAGAATATGCAAGGCCTCAGCAATCCCCTAATCGGATGACCCCCTTAGGCCCCAGCCCCTCACACACTGACTGTACCACAAACTCAGGACTTCGCTTATCACTTCCCATGCTCTGCGACAGTGAGTTACCTCAGGCCAACGATGACCAGTATGATCTTCTGCCGTGAGAAATTGGTCAGGGAGTTGGGCTCCTTCTGGAGGATGCCCTGGAGGGCAGAGGAAGAGCAAGTTTGGCAGCTGCCTCTGGCTGGTTACCCTGGGTCCTTGGGAGTACCCAATGTGGACCCCAGTGCCACTCACCAAGAGGCACTGGATGAGCTCTGGTATCTGTGTGAACTTGTACCTCTGGGAGCTATACTCTGTCTGGAGTGATCTGGTGAGCAGGATGGACGCAGAGAGGAAGCTGGACTTCAGGATCTCATCCTGTCCCCCATAGATGACCCAAAGGCCAAGTCAGGGGACACTTCCCTAAAATCCTGTCACACAACCCAAGCAGCCTCCCCTTGATCAGGGGACCAGGAAGGTGTGTACCTCTCACACACACACAACACATGCACAGAAACACCCATCCCACCTGTATACAACATACACAACCCCCACATACACAGGCACACAGAGCTATTGCATTTACTTGGCAACCTTACTCACACATACAACTCTGCCAATTGAGGAAGCTAAATATAGGGTTCCTTTCTCCCTGGGTCAGCCTCAATACCCTGGAAATACACAGCCTTATCTCAGTCAGCTGCCCACCAAAGAGTTGGACCCAGGAGTACAAGGAACAGACCCCGAGTGGGCTCTGTTCCCCAGACACCAGGGAAGCCATGAGAGAGAACTGCTTCCATGAGTTAACCCAGGTGTCCTGCCCACCCACCCTGCCTTTCTATGGAGAGGTGGGGCAGGTCTCACACAGGGGCCACAGGAGTAGTAGTACACCATCCTCGAGGTGATGTTGTCCACCCAGGGCAGGATATGCTCCTTGGTATGCTTGGCCATCTGCCCGTAGCACAGCAGGGAAGTGCTGCTGACCCATTTCCATCGAAGGTTGTCTGATGGCTGTGGGTGGGTGACAGGTAGGCTGGAGGGTGCCACATTCTCAGCCCTCCCGGCCCCCACTTCCCTCCTGCCAAGGAGAAAGTTGAAGCCCCTGTGGTGACTTAGGGTGCTGGCCATCAGTATCCCTCCTCCATAGGCTCAGGCCTAGGGCTGACACTAGTCCTCTTATCTAGGAAGTCCTTCTTCCTTTGTAGATTTTTCCCAGCACAGTTAAAGGGGTGGGGGTGGGGGAAGGTAGAGGGTGAGGGGCAGGGGTGTTGGCCAGGAAAGAGCTGCTCAGTGAATCTGCTAGGGGACATCTGAGAACTTGAGGCCCAGGATAGCATGGCACTCAAAGTCTTGGGAGGCTTCTTGGCTCAAGATCCTTAGCTCAATAGTTTCCACTCCTAAGGTCTTAGAGAGGGGGACTCTTATGAACCATGGGCACAAAATAGACCTTTCATCCATCCCATGTCCCCTATACTAGCCCCTAAGGGAAACTGGCCAGGCAAGAGCCCTAGTGTCACGAATGGGCATGTGTAAGCTGGCACCCTCTCTGCCCAGAGCTGTCCTGTTCAACATGTTCCGATACTCAGGACCTCCCTACCTGGCTGTCCTCGGTTGCAGCAACTGATTGCAGAAACTTGGTACGACCCAGGTGCTCCAGCAGGGCCCACACCTCTTCCAAGTGCTTGGTGGAGGCCAGGCCCACAGCCAGCGCAATGCCCTGTATACCAGAGCACCCTTGTGAGGCAGCCCACGAGTGAATGGCACAGGCCCTCGTCCAGCTCTCTGGGGCCTGTTCTTCCACCAGGGCTGCCTCCCAGAGTCTGGGCTGGTGGAAAACTGGTGAAGTGCCCCATGCAGCGAGACAATACCACAATACCATGATACCACAGTGGTGTTGAATGGGGCACGAGGGGTGGGGACTAGTATAGAGACACAAGACAATATCCTGAACCCACCTCCCGCTGTCTGGAGTGCTGATGGGACAGATCCAGGAGGCTGGCCAGGTGGCACTGCACCTGCTCCACGCTGGGGCACTCACGCAGGATCAGGCCGTAGAGGTGGAATAGGAAAGCCTGTGGCAAGGTAGGGGGGAGAGCAGGCTAATGCCGCTCAGAAACCATCGGAGGGCTGAGTGGTCAGAGCTACTCCATCCCCAAGAGGGAACCCTTTCTCCTCCCACTGTGTGGGACAAAGCATGGAAGGTCACCTCCCTAAAGCATTTCCACTGGGCCGAAACGGCTGCAGTTTGCCTGTGGGGCACTGACCTTATCAGTAGCCTTCCTGGGGTCGAGGTTGAGAAACTCTAGCAGCTTTTGAACAGAGGCATTCCGGAATGAGACCTCCGGCTTTTCCCAGAGCTGTGGGAAAACTGGTACTCAGGCCTCGCCTATCCCTTACCCAACCTCCAGGGTCGTACAGAGTTTAGAACTAGCAGAACAGCAGTCCTACCAGGATCCTGAGAGGATGGAGGACAGCCTGCTCTTAAATAGGCAAGGAAAAGTCAAAGATAAAGTCCCTCTGGGAGCCAGAGACTCAATCGTAAGTAAAGCTGGCTGTGCCCTACCTTTGCGATAGTGCCCTGAGACCCTTAGGACAGAAACTGACATTCTTAGCAGACACAGAAAGTCCTGTTGGCATTTGGGCATGTCCCTGGTTATTGTGCCTCTGTGTTGACTGACCCAACTGGGCATTTGCCCATTCTTTTCTGACTGGATGGTCTCCCCTGCTCACCTGAGCTTAGGTTCTCAGTCCCTACGTCTATGAATGCTTTGGTAGTCTCCCTAGCTTCCCTCTACAAGCACACAGGCCTGCTGTAGCCCTTAAAGAATGTTCCACTCTGATTGGCCCAGAGGGAGTGGGCAACGGCTGAGGGATATTGGTCATAAAAATTAATTTGATAGTCACACACCAGGAATAGCCCCATATACCCCAAGACCTTAAACACTCCTGGCATTGTCTGTGGTCCTCAATCTGGCATTAGAGAACAGGAAAGTTCCATATAGCCAGTCCTGAAGCACCCTGCCATGAAGGCTTTCAGAGTAGTCATGGGCCTGGAAATGCACTGGCCAACCCTGGCAGCATGGGACCTTGGGTAGCCTCTGTGCCCTTCCACCAGTAGGTGGGAAGTAAGGCATCTACTCACCCCCCCCCCCACTCGAAGCCCGTTAACACCTTCCCATAGAGGGCTAGGAGTTTCAGAGATGACCAAGACCTCTGGAAATCCAGGAGTGGTCGTTGATGAGTTCAACGTGGTAGCATGGGACAAGTTCCACAGAGTTCCTTGACTTCCCCCCAGGCCCCATGAATTTCCCAACCAGTGGGAGTATCAGTCTCTCTGAACCTACCTGGTTTTCCTTCTCTAGGATGTAGCAGATGGTTTCCAGTACTTGGCCCTGCTCCACGACCATCATGTTCTTGATCTTATTGACCACCATGTCCTCCCAGGATGGGTTGATATTCAAGTACTCCCCCAAGATCCCCACATCCAAGTTATCTGTAGAGATTCCAGAAGCAGGGGTGGGCAGTACAAGCCACATCCATCAGTCACTTAAGACCTAAGGAGCGGACTTCCTGAGCTGGGTGCAGAGGACCACCTCAAGGGCCACCTAGCACCTGCCCTTCCAGGACCGTGCTTGGCACACTGAAAGGACAGACACTGGAGGCAGACTTGCTTCCGTCAGCACAGATGCATCAAGGAGGTCTGGTTGCCAGCTCAGCATTGGATCAGGGTTCATCTGATTGGCTTGGGAGCAGAGACTTCACAGAGGCCAGGAATGTGGCCTCAACCACAGGTCATTTGGAGTGACAAACTGACATAGTTCCCGCCTAGCCTCAGTAGTGAAACAGCTAGCTCCTCCCATGTTTAAATCACAAAGCTGCAAGCAAGCATCCAATAGACTATCCGCATGGGTTTGTCATCTATACGCCTAAACAGAACTCTAAAGAGCAGGCATTTGTGCAGTCATCAGCCACAGACTTCCTGGGACCTGGCCATTCCCTGCAGTGTGGAAGAGCTGGAAAGGAGTTGGCTGCATCTATGGTAGGAGCTATGTGGACTCACGGAGGCCTCTACCTTGTCAGCCAGTCAGGGCTCCCACTGCCATAAACACATCCAAAAGAGCCACCACGTTGGTTATCAATGGGGTGGGAAGGTGACTCCTGGAGCTGTAATTTTCTATCTACTTGTGAGACAAAGACAAGAATGTGTGAGGGAAGACAGTTGCATCCTACAGACATGTGGCTGAGAAGTGAGTCCTTCTCTGAACATCTGCTCAGTAGCTATCTCCAAGTACAAACAGAAAGGCATGTCTAGAGCCACACCATTATGGCTTCCATCTGTCCCTCCAAAAGACTCATGGGATGAAGCCTTGGTCCACACAGATGCCTCCCCTATGGTCATGAGGGATCTGACCCACTTAGTGAGTGGCCTTATCTGCTGCTGCTGGTGTCAGTGTTGGTGGTGCTATTGGGAGATGAAGACTGGATGGAACAAAGTCGTCACTGGAATGCCCCTGGAAGGGTGTCTTCTTCTTGGTCCCTACTTCTTGGCCACCATCTGGTGAGAGGCTTTGCCCACCCGGACTTTCCACCATGCTGTTCTGCTTAGCATAGACCATGGCTACAGAAGTAGCCCCGCTGTGCACCAAATGAGCCTAAACACATAGGCCTTATGTCAGGTATTTTTGCAAACACCATGTAGAGCTAACAAAAGTATGTATAAAAGTCCCCTTCCTCACCAACAGGAAAATCCTAGAGGTTTCTTGATGGCTGTATGTTACTTCTGCATTATCTAGTGTTTTTCCAAAGATGATATACAAAGCCAGTCATGCTGGAAGTGGAACTAAAGCCTCATTCTGATTCACACACAAGGGTTGCCTCATGACAGGGCTCTTGTCAGACTCAACCTTTGCAAGCCATGACCTATATGACTTGATGCCAGAAGTGCTATACAGGGTCCTCACCTGAGCCTTGGTCTTGGCCCTGTGCAGTTATGGCAGAAAGGATCCTGCTGTTGGCATCTGAGGGTATCACTCACCCTACCCTGAGCTGGTAACCAAGACACTGCACAACCCACTGGAAGTCAGTAATTCCTTCACTCATGCACACACGCATTTGGCCATGCAGTAAAAACTTTTGCCTATCTACCTGCCAGGCACTGAGACCCTCAGTAAGCACAGCCACCCCTTATGCCCCCAGAGCCATAAGAACAACACAAGAGAAGCTGTGAGGTCCCTGTCCATCTGGGTGGCAATGGTCCCTAGTCTATCCCACCTAACTTCTTGGATGTAGGGATGGTAACACCATTTCAGCTGTCCTTCCTAGGGATGGAGACAGGTAAATGAGTGGGTTCTGCCCAGTACTCTCCTTCAGCAAGTCAGGGACTCAGTGACCCTCAATCTACACACTGTTTGGATGTGAGCACCTGCTCTTGGCCCCTGTTCATCCCAAGGGCCTTGGCCTCCCTCAGCAGTGTGCCCATCCCCTAACACCCACTTTCTGTGCACCCCACTTACTAAGCTCCAGCTCCTGCTCCTTCCTGGGCAATGGGCGATTGATCTTCCTACGGGGAGAGGATCTTTTTGAGGAGCCGGCAGGAGCCATCGTCAAGTATAACCAAAACGGAACCAGTGATTCTTTGGAAGACAGGGCCTGGCGAAGACAGGATATCTCTTACCTACCTGGGGACAGAACAGGACCACAGGGAATCTCAACCTCCTAAGCCTTCCTAACCCCCTTTCTCTTGATCAACTCAAGCCTCTCCCCCTTATACGCTCCAGAGACAACACAGTTGGTCCTGGAGGCAGCAGTGTGATGTTCAGAAGGCCTTGGTACAGCCTTTACTGCTCAGCTATTGTAGTGGTCCAAAGGTAGGGTAAATAAGAATGGTCCCCATGGGCTCAAATATTTGAATGCTTAGTCATCAGGGAGGGGCACTATTTGAGAAGATTTAGGAAATGTGAGTTTTCAAAAACTCATGCCAGTCTCTCTCTCTCTCTCTCTCTCTCTCTCTCTCTCTCTCTCTCTCTCTCTCTCTCCTCTCTCGATCAGGATGAAAGTTCTCAGCTACTGCTCTAAGGCCTGCCTGCACACAGCCCTGCTTCCCACCATGATGATAATGGACTAAACTTCTGAAACTGTAAGCCAGCCCCTAGTCAAATGAGTTACCTTGGTCATGCTGTCTCTTCACAGCAATAGAACAGTGACTAAGACAACTCTAAGACAGCTACTTAACATGGGTGTGGTGGGGACTCCGATTGTCCCCACTCTGCAGCCTTTACCCTGACAATCCTTTCTTCAGGCATCCCCAGAACTTGGCTCCAGACCCTTCTCTGTGAACCGGCCATCCTACCCACAAATAGGCTTCAGAGATTCTCCTTGGACTTGTTAAAATGTACCTTATGGTGCAGGGATCTGGGGACCCTATGTGTCACCAAGGCCACCTTCAGGCCCATAGTCTAGAGTGTCTGGTTGCAGGTATTGGCTACAGATTCACCCCATGCTTGGGACATGTCAGAACTCTGAGCCAACGCCCCATCTGTCCAGCCTTACCCAGTTGGGGTGTACACCAAACCCCTAGGCAGCAAGCTAGCCAGTTCCCCCTTTAGCTCACCTCACTGCTGTCTATCCACACCCCTGCTCAGTTTGGGAACCTCCCAAGTATCCTGAGGGCCACTTCCTGGCATTTCCTCCTGGTCTTGCAACTCTATTGTAAAGCATTCACGATTGGCCAAGGATACCTCTAGGTATGTATGTCTGTGAGGGTGCTTCCAAAACGGATCAGTCGAGAGGAGAAGACCTGACCCAAATGTTGGGTGACATCATTGCATAGGCCAGCGTCCCAGACGAAGTGAAGGGAGGGAAGGAGAAAGGATGAGGGTGCCAGCATCCTACAGTGTCCGGGCCTCTTGTTGACTGTTCTCAAGCTGTTCCTCTCTGCCATGCTTTCCTCACTCTGGCAGAGTGAGACCTCTGAAGCTGCGAGCCAGAATTCCCTCCTTTGCTTCTGTCAAGTCTTAGTCAAGCTCTTAGCACCCAGCCTACTCCCTTGCATCCCGAGGCTCCCGGTTCTGAGCACTCTCCTCCGCCCCATCCACCTATCTGCAGTTCTTTGCAAGCTCTGCTGGCTCTGGCCTGACTGGGGCTTGCTTCTTTATCACCTCTGTCCTAAGGCGTCTCATGGCTTCTCCGTTAACCCTGTGACATGGGGAGGGGGTGGGGGACCACTGAGCACCTACCTCTCCTGAAAAGAAGGCTCTGTTTACCTTCAGACCTATATGCTCCACGGGCCTGGCACTGTGTGCGCTCATGGTACCAGGAAGGAACAGTTGCTGTGAGATAAGCAATGTGTTGACTGACTATAGGTAAGAGCTAGAGAGTGACCGGCTGGGCAAGCATGGCTATGAGTGGGGAAGAGCATGAGGGCCTGCCTTCTAGCTGAGGGGAGAGCCTCTGGTGCTGCTCTGGCCCATTTGCCATTTTGTGCCCCATCCTGCTCAGGGCCAGGGACTGAGTGTGGTCCAGTGTTGGTAGCCTTAACACTACCCCAGGTTGAAAAGTCTGTTGCCCATCTAGGGCCTCAAGGTTCTCCCTGATAACCCAATTGTCTGGTCCTGCTACAACCCCAGCTAGAGCCCCTCCGGTCTGCTTTAAGTTATTGACCACCCCAGCCAGAGCTGACTCTGCATTTCCAAGCCACAATGGCCATGCTGTTGTCTGGCCATGCCATTGTCTGGCCATGCCACATCTGGCCTTAGCAACTTCAGGCTGTTCTGTCCTGAATTCTTTCCATCACCTAGAACTCTTAGTAGCTCCACCCATCAAACTAAAACTAGAGTGGGGTTGCCCTCAGGCCTCGAAAAGGGTCCAGCGATGCTGAACCTCTCTCTCTCTTTTGCAAACTGGACCCTTCCAATCTTTTCATGGAAGCCGCAAAAGCCATTTGTAAGTGACTGTCCCCGAGCCTGGGGTAGAAGTGGAGGGAAACAGGGACTAGAAGGCGGCTTGGAGGACATGGGACAAGACACGGAGACTATAAAGTAAGGGTCAGACAGTGACCCAAGGTGAGGGGGCCACTGAGGGCAGAGGGGGATCGCGTGTGGCTCCAGATGGCAGGTAGGTCTATAACGAGGCTTACAGAGAGGTGACACTGCTATCTCTCCTACCCCCCCTCCCCCTCCTTGCTTGTGCTAGCTTCTCCCATGCAAACTGGTTTTCCTCTCTAACCTAATCCAACCAGCTTGCACCTAACTGGGCTACCCAAGGAACCTAGAGACAAGCTTTTCAGATCCTTCTGGGTTCTAGTGTGTCCAGGGATTCTCTCTCAGTCCTCTAGTCCTCAGCCCCACAGACCCCCGGAGCCCATGCACAGCTCCTGCAGCCTGGTTCACTCAGCTACAGCTCCCTGCCAAGTCTCTTGTGGTCAGTCACAGTCCCATCAGTCTCCATGAAGCCATGGCCCTCTTTAGTTCTTTGAAGGGGGGGCACGAGGGTCCCATCATTGGCTTGGTATAAACTGTCTTATTACCTGGAATGTTTCTGTCTTGACTACCTACACGCCCCTCGGTCCTTCGTTGTCACCTTTCCATCCCTTTGTGCTGCAGCCTCTCCCACCTGAGCTCTCCAGCTGTCTCTTTACTCTCCGGCTCTGGGTTAGGGATGGGCTCCTACATGCAGTGAACTTCTGAGGGCCACCAGGATATCAGTGTGCTCAGCCCGTGAACTCTGTGGCTGCTGCAGTCTTTGGTGGATGAAGAAAGACTTCTGCGTGCTGAAAGGCAGAGCAGAAGTGACTTCCAGGCTACTCAAAGAAACAGAAAAACATGGAAAAGACCTGTTACTCACACATGCACACAGCTTGGGTGATAAACACAGATGACAGTCATTGCCAAGAGTTCCAGAGAACCCCACTGGTCAACTTGCACCTGTGTAGGTCATTTGCTGTCAAAGACAAAGAAGATTCAGAAAAGAAAATCTGCAATCACAATATCTTGGGAAAGTGGATCTTAAATTAAAATTCTGGGTCTTTGCCCCTGAGCATCACGGTCTGCTTGTCCTAGACTCCCACTTTCAGGAATTTATTCCGAGGATTAAAAAGTAGAAATGCCAAAATAAATAAATAAATAAATAAATAAATAAATAAATAATCACTGTTCACTGATTCTTCCTAGGTCTTAAATAGCCACAGGGTCAAAGGGAGACAGACGCTCAGTTGGCAGTGCCAGAAACCTGCTCCCAAAATGTCAACTGATTACACGGATGTTGTCTGGCTCAGGGGCAAAGACCCAGAATTTTAATTTAAGATCCACTTTCCCAAGATATTGTGATTCCAGACTTTCTTTTCTGAATCTTCTTTTAAAAATGTGGGTTAGGGGGACTGTGCAAAGGAGCATATTTTACTACTGTCAGAAAAAAAAAACAAACAGCAAAAAGTGCTACTTAAAATTTAAAAAGCTGCCCGGCGTGGTGGCGCACACCTTTAATCCCAGCACTCGGGAGGCAGAGGCAGGTGGATTTCTGAGTTCGAGGCCAGCCTGGTCTACAAAGTGAGTTCCAGGACAGGCAGGGCTATACAGAGAAACCCTGTCTCGAAAATGAAAAAAAAGAAAAAAAATTAAAAAGCCGTCAGGTTTTTGTTTGTTTGTTTGGTTGGTTGGTTTTTGAAAGGCAAGCAGAAGATGTAAAACCATACCTCTGGCTTTGATGAGGGAGACTGAGAGGCAGAATCTGGTCCAGGGCGCTGCTAGCACCTAAAGTCTTGAGCCTGATGGCTTTGGGCAGCCTGAGAAGAAGGGAGGCAGTGTGACTGGGGACTGTGTGTGCCTAGCCAAGGGTAAACTTGAAGACTCCGGGCCCTGCCTGCATCAAGATTCAAAGAAAGGAGAAAGGAGACAAGAGTTAGCCAAGAGTAGAGGAGCACTCTTGGGATTCCCAGCAGCTCCCCGGAGGGAAAGAGACTTTGCAGGAGACTTTGCTCCCACTACGCGTGTCTCCCCTCCTTCCCCTGCCTCCCATCCCTTTCCTTAGGAGAAGTTTATCGAGATTCTCATTGTTGTCTGGCAATCCAGAGAGTGCCCTCAACTGGGAGGAGACAGCAGAAGAGTGTGTAAAATAGGGCAGGTGTGCAGAGCCTGATGACCTAGAGGGTTAAGGAAGAAGAGAGAGAGGGTATTTCTCATCCTTCGGGGTGTGGGAGTATCCACTCAGGATCCTTCTGCCATCTACTATTGAAGCTTCTGCAGGAAACCCCAATCCTCCACTGTGAGATTCGGTTGTCTGGGACAGGGGACAGACTCGAAAGGTACCCTGAGATGACAAAAATCTCGACTAGTCCCCAGTTGGGGCTTAATTAAGGGGGAAAGCCTCCTCAAAGACAGACCTGTCTTTGAGTTACTATCCCCAAGGCTCAGTGGGGATTGTGCCCCCAAGAAATCCAACCAGAAGCCCCTGAAGGCTTGAGTGACAATTTCCCAACAGCCACTGGGTGTTCAGAGGTCAGGAGGGGACCTCAGCCCTGAGGATTCCGTCCTAACCGACACTGGGGGGGCAGTTGAAGAGCAATGGAAATCAGACAGGGGCAAGACACATTACCTGTGTCACTGTCATCTGAAAAACAAGAAGGGCTACTGGGGATGGTCCCATAGGAGATCGAAGGGGGGGGATCCTTTTGTAAAACCTTTGCCCCATCTGAGAGTCTCAAGAAGAGGCTTTGTTCCCCGACGAGGCTTGAACATGTGCAGCTGCTTGGCAGAGCCTGCATGGTTTAGATGGCCTGGGGGACCCTCTAATATCTGCAGCTCTGCTACTGGCTTGCTCCACTGAGCTCCTCCAAGTCTGACTCGAGGACCTGATGGCCAAAGAATGAACACTATCCAGATGGTCTTGGGACATAGTCACTGTGGGGCACACCTAGGTTACCCCAGGGCATTTGGACTAGTCTACTCCTAGATCTGCAATGCCCCTCAGAATGACAGTTGGAAGGGTGTGGCTAAGTCAACTGCCACCCAAAGATCTGAAAGATCACCAGTAAACCCCACCCCAGTATGACAGACAACAGCTATGCTGGCTGATGGTAGAAAGGTTAGCTGTCCTAAGAGAAACACAGCCGCACGTAGTCCCTGGCACTGCCCTCTTCGGGGCCTCAGGATCAATCCGTGGTCTGGAGTTGGCTTCAGCACAGGCCTGGCTCGTGTCCAGAGACCTTGCTTAAATAGGTGTAACAACCCATCAGTGGCGAGGTTTTCGATTGCTTATTTTTCGTTTCTTTAATGAGGGATACTGAGTCCCCTGAGAGTGCTTCTGGAACTCGGGGCCTGCTTTGGGGACTTTTGCAGGAATCCTGATGAACAAGTTTGACTCTCCATAAGTTGAGACAGACAGACAAAAGCTGGCAGGTGGAAGTTTTGTAGGAAGGAAACCAGGGTCTTTCTGGATGCAAAGCTACCTACCCCTGGGAGAACAAGAGGCAGGCCCCACTCAGCTGAAGCTGGTCAGACTGGTGCAGAGAGTAGCTACCATTGTGAAGGGCTGAGGGACATCCATCTGTTGGAGAGAGAGAGAGAGAGAGAGAGAGAGAGAGAGAGAGAGAGAGAGAGAGAGAGAGAGAGAGAGAGAGACCCTCAGAGAGCTGGGGTCTAGGGCTTGGTTCTCATCTCAGGTCCTCAGAAAACCTCTGAATGAGAAACTTCAGGGTAACTGCTGCGGTTGGAGACCGACCCTGAGCCATAAGCCAGAGTTTCCCTCCCTTCCAGAGAAACTTCTGACTTTCTGAAAGGACAGCTGACAAAACTCCAAGATCAGATAATAGTAAACTGCAAACTTTCACACAGGATGTGTTCCCTGAGCTAGGAATAGATAGCGTGTTCACTGGGCAGGAACCACCCCTGCCCCTGGGCTGAGGCAGGGGCAAGTTTCTCCCTCTTCCTCCTCCTTACCGCTTTATTCTGTAACCTTGCTCACAATAGACAGGCCTTGACCATCACTGCAGGGTCTCCTCCTTTCTCGCCCGTTTTTCTTTCAGGCATGTTTCCCCCTCGCCCCCCCCCCCGAATAACTGGATCCTGCAGTTCGGGATATGCTGTGGCTGCCTTAGGCCCTCTTGAAAGACTTACTTCCTCTTCAGAACCCCCCCCCCCGAAGCTATCACTGCACCGTGCACACTGTCCCCTCCCTGAGACATTTTGGGCTTTCCTTCCGTGGGATATAGACCTTCCTTCCGAACCTACTTAGGGGACATGCCAGTTTGTACCCCGAGACATGATTTCTCATCTCCATCTAAGAAAAGTAGTACGCAGCAGAGGGCGCAAGGTTGATAGCAGAACTTTTACGAGAGCTACTGGGGGCCTCGTAGCCCTGGTTGAAACCAGGTTGAATTTGGGGGGGGAGATTTTTTTTTTTTAACAGTCCCAAAGCTCCATGGCGAGTCGAGTCTTCCATATCGTGGATCCAAGTTGCCTCTTGTAAAACTTCTATGATGCCAGTCAGGATTTAACCTGACACACCAATATGAAAAAGTCATCATGTATTTTCTGGCAGATCTCCCCTTCCCTCCTCTCCAAAAAGTGATGGGCAAGCCAGAAACTCTAACCAAGATTTCAGAGGACCCGGGGGTCTGTGGAGCTGCTTGAAATCGAATCTCATTTTATCTGTGAGACCATGACAGCAACCTTTTGAGGAGGGGTTATGTTAAAAATATTCCTCCTGTCAGGACAGACAGAGGGACAGACAGAGGGCCTTCCTAGACTGTTTAGTCATTGCACCTTCCTTGAGCCCTGCTTTTGAGAACTGATATTAACACATCCTTAGAGCCACGGTAGCATTGAGCATATGTGTGGCTAGTCTGGGTATCCGGATCAACTTCTTCCTACACACCCAACAGCCCACAGCCCACAGATTACCCTAGACTTTAAACTTTAGTTGTCTTCCACAGAGGGTCCCCCATACTGTTTTTAATGGTCCTCTAAGAACATGGAGAGTCACCTAGGCTCAGGTCTGTGGAGGTTGTGTTTGAGGTCAGGGCCTCTGGGCAGCCATTTTTAAATTTTGTTTTGAGCACCTAGGAATTAGCTACAAGGCGTGTGTTTACTAGGAAAGACTTATGCCTTCCCCTTTAGCCCCTGCTGCCTTGGCCTTTTATTTCTTCTTGTGCCTTTCAAACTGGAGCACATGTGAGCCTATTGCTGTCCTACCTTCTGAGAGAGTGTAGTGATAACCTAGCACATGCACATGTTTTACTCAAAAGACCTAATTATTGAAGTTATTGATACCTCCAGTACCAACGACTGAGCACACAGGACTACCATGGAAACTGGAAATGTTCCTCCAGAGGCCAGGAGTCGACAGAACAGTGTTAGCTGAGTTTTCCTCATTAGACTTTCTGGCCCCAGGGGCACAGGGTTTGCCATACCCTACCCATAGTCTCCAAGGTTGTGCAGGGAGCGAGTGCCGCAGTCAAAGTAGCAATGGATTGTTTTTTAAACACCTAGACTCTAACGCTGAGACTTCTTAATCTTGGACCATGCCTTTTCTCTTTCTTCCAAAGCTGAAGTAAAAGATAGCTTTGAACCTGACTGATCAGCTGACCGTATAGATCATACTGGAAAAGGGAGCAGGCTTTGTGAATTGGGAGAGCAAGGGTGCGAGGCTTTACAGTTAACGGATACAGGGTGCCTCTTTATCAGGCAGCCCCAGCTGAGAGATAGAGTTGGATCAGACCAGTCGGTGTGCTGACCGGGTTCCAGCTGTTTTCATTTGGCCACAGCAGCAAGCATCAGGGTTTCCACAGCAGAGTCCTGCAAACCGCTCTTCTCCACCCCGCTTCCAACCTCCCTCTCCCCACAGTACCAGACCCAATATGACAAGTAGACTCTGTCCCCAAACTATGTCAAGGAGATGACACCACTACTTGTCTTACAGGCATCCCCAAGCAAAGGCTGAGTCTGGTCTCTGGGTCAGCAGCAGGAGGGTGTCAGCACCACCTCTCAGACAGGGAAAAGATGAGCTCGGATGAAAGGTCCCATCTGGGCCGTTAGTGATTTGTAATAAGGACTCAATGGGACTGTTTCTTGGTGCAGATTAAGAACCAAACAGTAAAAGCAGATGTCATGGAAAGATGATCGGCAGAAAGTGAGAACCAGAGGTGTGCTACTCCGTTCCAGGTGCCATCAAACCTATTTGATTCTCAGTACCTGCCATGTTACAGAAGTGAGGCCCAAGCTGCTTCCTGCCTGGAGGAGAGCTCAGTATGTTAGAATGAAATTCGCTTGTGGTATGATCTAATGGACCATCGGCTCCGCAGAAATTTTGTTGAAAAAAAAAAAAAAAAAGGAGCATCCCAGAGTTGACACTAAAGAGCATGCAGCCTGCAGCACACTTTCTCAGACCACCTCTATTGCTAAGGGGCTGGGATCGGGGGCTTGTCAGAAGGTCTTCTGCTGGCTGCCAAGTCCCTCTATGTCACTGCCTTGGACAGAGTCTCAGGAGTCCACTCTGCTTCCTAGTGAAGGGTACTGGTGCAGTGTGGGAGTCCAGTGCTTTGTCCCCCACAACACTTGACCAAGAAGGGAGGAAGATTTCTTTTGGCTCGTAGATTCAATTGTTTTATCCCATGGACAACTGAATCCATTGCTTAGCGTGAGAGATGGACGAAACTACGTACTCCTTAATGGCCAGGAAGCAAAACAATATATTTTTCCCAATAAACTATCGAGGCCCGCTGGATAAGCTATTTTGTGGGGTCTGGGGGGGGATCGAGCCTAAAAGTGAGAAATGGGCGGGAAAGAAGAGGGAAGCCCTGCAAAGTTGTCAAGGCTTCCTTTATTGCCGGCTTGAACTTTGGTTATAAACACTGTGAGGGGGAATGGGGAGGGGTTGAGAAATGATCAAAAGAAACAGAGCGAAGGACGAATGGGGGGTTGCTGACTGCAGACTTGAAACTTCTTGTGATTTCCTCAATCTTGGCATTACTGCTCCGGAATGCCGGGGCAGCTGATCTGAGAGTCCTGGATCCTCCCAGGTGTCAGTTTAGGACAGAAGTCACATGATTTTCATGAGTAGCCTTGGGAGGAGGGAGACGGAGCAGTCTTGGCAGGGAGGGTGTTGAGCAGCCCAGAGAAGGAGGGGGCAACTCGGCTTTCAACGAAGGACCATATAGCTCCCAGATGTGGGCTGTAAAAGGCCTGGTTTTTCTCAGCCTGGTCTCCAACAATAAACTACTTTGAGCAAGATTGCTACCTCCTAAAATCCACCAAATTATGGCTCCAGCAACAGATTAATCCACTGGTGAGTTTCAAGTCCAGTCACCTCTCAATGACTGGATCCACCAGTTGGGCACGAAGACTTCAACTCTTCAACCTTCTGGGGGACACTTCACATCCAAACCACACGGGGTCCCCCTCACCCCTAACCGGGACCTGAAGAAAAAAAAGCCCGATCCCAAGGCCTGGGCTGTGTAAAGCTTTGTGGGGTATTGGATACTGTTTCCTTCCCTTACAGGCACAGAAGCCCAGAGAGGGACTTGCTTTTCCAGACACTTTATATTGTGTTGTTCTGTGTTTTGTTGACTTGCGTTTGTCTCCATTATCTTTGGAGTTGGGGCACGAGGGAACAAGAAGGTGCAGTGTGGGCCAGTACTGGAAGATAGCTCCCATGCTTGTAGAGAGAGATGGGGGGGGGAGTCTTCTAAGCTTCCCAGTCTACTGTGGCCACTGTTACCTTACCCCTCATGCTTCCTCTACTGAATCGCTTATTTTTCATTGGAAAATAAGTGAGAACACAGGCTGTTCTATCACCTGTTGCATGGGAAAGGAGAGAGGCAAAGCCCAAGAGGACAGGGCAAGTGAGTAGAGGAGGCAGCTCTGCTGCTTGGAGAACGGATGCGGGCCTCACCCGGGCAATGGAGCTGGGAGCTGGGGCTTGGAGCACACGTAGACATTTGCTGGGTGACTGGGAGGGAAATGGCTTTACAGAAGTGGGAAGGGAGCTGGGGGGGGGGGAACCCATGGCAAGACGAATGTGGCAAGCTGGAGGCTGAGGATGCTGGGTTGGGGTTTGTCCTCATGGATGACCAGCCTGGCCAACATAGCAGAAGGAGGAAGTGGGCTGGTTCCCACTGCAAAGTTGTTTGAAAGTGCAAGGTGTCTTAATGGGATTTGAAGGGCGAGAAGTAGAGGAGGGTGACATCTCTGGGCCCTTTCTAGAGGAAAGGCCCATTGAGGAGGAGGTGCCACCCAATTGAGCTGACACTCAGCAGGGACCAGTCAATGTTCAGTAGCCCAGACAGGGAGTAGGGTCACCTGATCACAGGACTTTTCAGGGCTACCCTCCCATCTCTGGGCTATAGCAGGGAGAAGAGGCAACATTCCTGACAGACTCCCATGATTGCCTCCTCAGTTGCCCCCTGAGACTGAGTCCCAGATGGGAACTGGACATTGGGGAGGAATTCTGAGAAGTTCTTGTGGTGGTCTGGAGTGAGAAATTCAGGAGGCGCTCTGGGCGGGCTCTCCTGGACACACAGCCTTCACAGCAGGAGCAGTAGATTCTCCCCCAAGCCCCAAAGACTGGACCAGAGGCAGGTACTCACTCCGAGTTCCTGTGGAAGCCTCACACCTCCACTCCAGTCGTGTTGTCTTATCACTGAACCTACAAGTCCTCTTCCTCCTCGCACCCGAGGCCAGATACTCCAGCAGTCCTGAGAACTGGCAGGAAATTGCCTCAGTGGCCAGAGAATGAGGAAGGAAGCCCCAACTCTAGAAAGCAGCTTCTCTGGCAGTCTTTTGAACTTTGAGGCTTCTTCCAGGAGAGGGTTGTGAGGGTGTGGTGTGCACACTGTCATTGTCAGAGTTTTTCACAGAAAGGGAACCTTCAGGGACCAGGCACTACCCCCCCCCCATTTGGTTGAGTCTGTCATGAAAATGCAATAGTAATGAGCTAGAGATAGTCTGGATTGTGGAGATAGTCTGGATTGTTAGTGGCACTATCTGAGCTTCCACTAGCACTCCTGACTCGCCGGGTGGTGTGGTTGGCAGGTGGAAGTGTGTGGCCATCAACATCTGGCTGATAGTCCAGCCAACAAGCAGCATCTGGGAGGGAACACCAGGCACCCCCGGAATGGAGGGTCAGCTCTGGAAGGACCCCAGAGCTATTTTTCCTGCATGGTGCTTACTGCATGGGGCTGTGATGAAGACTGATAAGTGCTTGGTCGGGCTTGGGGAAGACAGAGCCAGTCCCCAAAAGACTGCGCCATAGGTGTCATGTTGATGGGAGGCATTACATAATACAGGGTGGACAGTGACTGGATGAGGCGAGGTTGTGAGGGAGGTAGGCACATCCCTCTGGCTAGGGGCCTGGGAGGGGGGGGTCTTCTGGAGAAATAGGGGTGGCATAGAGAATGGGACAGAGGCCTGGGAGAGTAGATCTATGTCCAAGGAAGAGCCAGGAGTGCTGGGGGAGGCACAGAAAATCCAAGGCCACTCTGTACATGGTGTCTATCCTGTCTGCCTCTGTCCATCTGACATGCAGCATAAGTCGAGGCTGAAGACTATAGACACTAGGTTGGAACAGTACAGTGGACAACGGGGTAAGCGATGCATAGCCCTTGTCCTAGTGTGCCTTGAGGGATGCAGAGTTGGTTACGATAAAGGCTGTGTTGCACACAGTGGATGCTCACAGCTCCCAACTGGGCAGGACTGGAGCCTGGGGATAGGTGGCCTCTAAGACTTCTTCCAGCACAGAATGCCTTCCCATGGCACAGGAGAAGCCAGGGGGTGGAGCTCTGAGGTTTTGAGACCCTACTTGTCCCCCAATCTGTCTTCAGTCTAGACTTCATCCTCCAAGGGTCAAGCTGGAGGCTAAGGAAAATGGAGTGTGTAGCAGGTTAGCCCATTGCCACACCCACACACCAAGCTCTCCCCTCTCAGAGGCCCTCCCTACCCACATGGATTCAGTGTTCTTAACAGATGGTAGCAGAGGTGAGCTCTGGGCCCCATAGTCCTTCGGCTCATGCCTGCTGAAGGATTAACCTTGTGTGCAGAAAGTACCCTTGCAGCCTGGTTACAATGTAAGGTTTCCCCCAAACAAAAGACGTGAAAGGCCAATGATTTTGGCCCCCTTTCCTTGACATCTCTTGCTGAAGGAAACAAGTACTCTGCTGCTGCCTTCTGCGCAAGAGCTGCAGGTCTCCCTGCCCGGCATTAGCCTGCCTTACAGCCCTGAGAGAAAATGATCTTGCCTAACTTCTCTGGCACTTTGTGATGCTCTATGCCAAGTGTATGAGTGAGAACAGAGAAGGAGACCGGAGGCCCATCTGAGCCGATGGTGGACTAGTTGAGGATAGGCATCCCTTGGAGGCTTCAGCTGCAGACTGTTTGCCTGCAAGCAGACAAGTGGACAAGGGAGTCCTCCCCAGACGTTGTCTGAGAGGAGCTGGGGTGAGCACTGGCAGCCTCACAAGGCTCTGAATGTGCAGAGGAGGCCAAGATGGCCTGTATGATTCGGGCTTTCCCTTGGAAGTGGATGGAAGGTGGGTCTATTCAGTACTGACGGCAGTGACAGCACGGGATAAGGCCCACAGCTTCAACACCCCCCCCACCATTCAGGGCACTCATGTCCTCCAGGGCATACAGCCAGGGCCACCTGGGGTACAGTGGAGTCATGGGACTCCCAGCACTCAGTGGCCAGCTGTCCTTCGCTAAGCGGCAGGAATGGCCATCCATTTCTGTGTTCTCTATTTTATTCTCTGTGCACATCTATCCCATGTGTCACATCAACTAACCTCTGTTGCTACAGCTGTCCGGTAAACCCTGAACATGGGGAGTCAAACCCCTTCCTCTTTGGCCATTTTTTTTTCAAATTGTCAAATCCCTTTCCTTCCCAGGCAAGTTTTAGGGTGACCTTGTCTTTCACGCTGTCTCTGGTTCGGGTGTTAGGGGAAGGGAGGGGGTATCATGTCCTCTCCTGTTTCCTTCCTGAGCAGCTCAGAGCCAGAGTCGTCCTCTAGATACGGGGAGGGGCATCTCTAGCAGAGTTCTCTCACGGGGCCTGGGGTCTCTAAACTGAGAGTCAGTCTGTCTCATTGGCTCTCCTGTTCATTTGTGACTTAAATAAAAGCTTTGACACCCATTCGCGTGATCTTTGAATGAACCAATTCTAATTTTGAAACCTTTTTCTTCAAATATCTCTTCTTCAGCCGGTGAGGCCAAAGATTGGGTTCTGGTCTGTGTGCTTAGACTCTAGGAGAGCAAGAATACCCTAACTGAGGTGCTGAGGCCATGGAGTAAGCCCAAAGGGACCATGGGACTTGGTTAGAGGTTGCTCCTTCCCCCAGCCAGAGGGGCTTCTCAGATGTGACCACACCTTCAGCTGCTGCCTCTCAATACCTTATCCAGGTGGACATCCACCCTTCCTTCCTGCTGCAGAAGCCACAGTGCAGCCACGGTGACAGAAGCGCTGGGTGCTATGACAGGTTATTTCCCAAAGTGCGAAGCAGAAGTCTAGGAGAGTCAGGTAGTCTGCTGGATGAGGGGAAGGCAAAGGTGAGGAGGTCTCGTTTGCACTCTCCCCTCCAGAGGTCCTTGTCTTAGGGTCCCAAGGGCAGGGCTCTGTGGGGCTGGGATCTACCCCCTAGAAAGTTCTCCCTAATGTTTCCCTAAGACCTATCTGATGACAGCTGGGCAGCGTCGGGACAGCTGCCTCAGCCTGCTGAGGGTGTCTGGCAACACCTTAGTATGGCAGCTGACACTGTCCCAGTGGCAGGCAGGGACCATGTGCACCTCCCTGGCCTGCAAACTGTGAAGCTGATCTGGAATAGTGACTACTTACGCCCCTCAGGGAGGAAGGTATGAGATACTGCTGAACCTCTGGGGCCAAGAGGCCACCAAGCCTTCTGTCCCCACTCGTGTGCCTTTTCAGGCAGGTTCCCAAAGAGAAGAGAGATAAACCAAAGGGCACAGGGTTAAACAAGTCTCTGGCCTTGTACTGCCTAGGGCTCTGGCATGGTCATATTTCTTTCCAGAGCAGCTGCTGTCCTGTAGGGTCCCCAGACCTCTGGGATTAGGAGTTTGACTTGGTGGGCTTTGGCCATATACGATCCCTACTTTTGTCCTTGGCTGCTAGGCCAGGGAGGGGTAATACTGTCCTGAGATATCTGTCCAGTGGAGGGAAACCCACATTTGTCTATGCGCAGATGTGGACTCAGAGAGCTGAAGGCAAGCTCTGGGAAGCAAGTAAAACTATCCCCTTCTAGGGTGGCGCCACCAGACCCACAGCTGCTCACAACTGTGGAGCTAATTATAATGGCATCTCCTCTGCCATTTTGGACCCCCAGGCCTCAGTAGAACCCTTTTCTAGACAAAGAATATGGGTATCAGGTTGTGTCCTGCTCTATTTCATATTGTGTGAACAGTGGCTTTCAGGCTGAGCCTTGCCCTGGGTGACTGCATTTTACAAGAAGCACTTGGACCCTTTTAAGTGTACATGTAGCTCAGAATGATTCTGCACCTCATTATGTACATAGATACAACATGGCCAGCATTACTCACAGGATACAGACTGATAAACGATTTACTTTTAAAGTAAAAAGTTACCAGATATAAACACACCAAAGATACTAGAAACACATGGGTATTGCACAAGGGCTTATTGAAACTGGAGCAGAAAGATAGGACGTGAGAACTTAACCTTGTTGTGGAGGTCTGGGGTAAGGCGTGGTTGTCGGGGTACTACTAAGTTTATTCTGTGAGATAGACAAAGAACTGTATATTCTGGAAGAAAGACCTGCATGGTGAAAGTGACTGGGGGAGACTTGGCTGTGTGTGTCTGGGGGGTGGCCAGAGGTTTCATCTGTCAGATTTTCATCCAATCATAATGACCTTAAGTGAAGGTCTTCAAATCCTTAGGGTTGAGGGGTTGTCTTTAAATCCTGGACAAGCCCCAGCAGCTGTTCTGGGAATCTGGGTGAGAGGTGGTCATGTAGAGGGTACTGCCAAGTTCATTCTACAGGATGGACAAAGAACTCCATCCTGTATCCCCTGGAGAGAAGACCAATGTAGAGACAACAAAAGTGACAGCCTCAAAGGATGTTGTGACAGGTGAAGTGGGGGGAGCAACCACAGGAGCATGAAGAAGGCCCTCTTAAAGGGGCCCATCTCTGCTTTCTCAGTCAGGCTAAGGTTCCCTGGCCCTGCTTCATTATCCAATCTCAGAAATTGGCATGCCTTCAGTTGGGAATGAGGGCAATGACTGTTCTCACTGATTCCTGCTGTGGCGGGTAGTATCTTATGGTGCAGACGCTGATCCACAGGGCTTCAGCAGAACTAGTCAGTCATAGAGTCATAGAGCGAAGGATAGCTAGCCGATGACAGTGTCTTCCTTATAGTGTGCAAGTGAGGCACCATCTGTAACACAGAAGAGGCCAAACTGTTTGAATAACTATAACTGCCATCAAAAATGTGGTTAAAAGCAGTTGAATCAGCTTTATCCTTCCTAGGGGAGGAGAATGGGCAAGAAAAGCACCCCAAGAGCCAGCTACGAGCTTTGTCATGAGCATCGGTGAGGCTCATGTTTTCCTTGACTCCTGAGCCCTTTGGGAGGTGTGCACTGAGGTAGGCCACTGGCTTGACTTGAGCTTATCAGCCACGTCAAGTTCAGAGGTCAATCATGGTGTCTCTACCACCTCATGAGGAACACTAGGAGCCAAGGTTAATGAAGAGGACTCTTCGACATTGTAGTTAATAGGTCTCATTCGATGAGATGAGCTGCAACTAGGCCACAGACTTGAATAGCACACCTAAGTGTGACAGACCTAAGTGTGACTGTGCAATCAGCTTGCACATCAGGCTACTGCATAGTGAAGTGAATTCTTGAAAACTTTATAAGGGTATTCTGTTAAAAGTAACTCAGCACCTTGCCAGTACCTGACAGTCCCATCCATGTCCCGGATGTAATTCCTGGTGAGGGTTGGCACCATGGGCCAAACCTGAATAAAATTTGGATTCTATTCTTGTTGAAAAGCACAGCTAGTCATCTAATTGATAATCTAAGAGAGAAAGATAATCCCACTGGTTCTTGTTAAATTGACTCGTGATGTCCCAGTGGACACATTCTCCTATCCTGGATGATTCACCTCAAGTCTGTGAGGTGTCAACATGGTTTCTGTGATAGTCTCTTTTAATCAGGGAACATGGATGCTAAGGTTTCAGAAGGTACAAGTTTACCACTGTGACAATTAGTCTCCCAGAAAGAGTCTCCTATAGTTGGTAAATGTATTCTTAAATCCAGCCTCAACCCCTAGAAGATGGGCAAGGGTCTGTTTTTCTCAGCTTCAGGTAGATACTTCAGGGTTGAATTAGGCCAAGAGAATGAGGTCCCACATTTGAGCAGCATTTTCCTTATCAAGAAGAAAATCCTTAGTGTGAAATAATGAAATAACCTCTCATATGGTTAATGAGATATTATTAACCCCCACCTACTCTCTAGGGGTTTTAATGGTCCCTTGGGTTGCTTTCTTTAAAAAAAGACAGACTAATTATTGGGCTCTGCTTTGCTTTGGGGTGTTTAAGAACATATGAGCTGGCAGGGCTGGCTCCTTTGTTCGTCCTTTGCCACTTGTTCCATCTGTGAGAGAATGGGGCAAAAGCCTTGCTTGACCATGACTTTGCTTGAACATATTGGTTTTCCGTCCGTGTGGATCTTCAGGTTTTCCATCTCTGCAGAACTATGTATATTGGGTACTGGTTAGAGACCCCCACCCCCACCCCCACCCCCAGGGAAGTCTCCTTGAACAAGAGAACAGATGGCTTCCCACATGTTCAGAACATTTTGGGAGATGTTCCATAGTCCCCTTGGACCTAGTTGACCTTGCAGGGCCGAGGGCAAAATACTGTCCCTCTTCCCCTTGTCCACATTAATGTAGCCTCCAGGTATGGTTCTTAAGCATCCAGAAGGCCAGTCCTACCAGTCTTGTACTGTTTTTTTTGTTGTTGTTGTTGTTGTTGTTTTGTTTTTTGTTTTGTTTTGTTTTGTTTTTGTTTTTGTTTTTGTTTTTGTTTTTTTTTTTGAGACAGGGTTTCTCTGTATAGCCTTGGCTGTCCTGGAACTCATGTTGTAGACCAGGCTGGCCTTGAACTCAGAAATCCTCCTGCCTCTGCCTCCCGACTGCTGGGATTAAAGGCATGCACCACCACGCCCAGCCAGTCTGGTACTTTTAATTACTGTGTAATATTTAGATAAGGCTTTGTCTCAGTCAGGGTTTTTATTCCTGCACAAGATCATGACCAAGAAGCAAGTTGGGGAGGAAAGGTTTATTCGGCTTACATTTCCATACTGCTGCTGATCACCAAAGGATGCAGGACTGGAACTCAAGCAGGTCTGAAAGCAGGAGCTGATGCAGAAGCCATGGAGGGATGTTCTTTACTGGCTTGCTTCCACTGGCTTGCTCAGCCTGCTCTCTTATAGAACCCAAGACTACCAGCTCAAAGATGGCACCACCCACAAGGGCACCTCCCTCCTTGATCACTAATTGAGAAAATGCCTTACAGCATTTCTTGGATGCATTTCCCCAACTAAAGCTCCTTTCTCTGTGATAACTGCAGCTGTGTCAAGTTGACACAAAACTAGCCAGTACAGGCTTGTTTAAAAACAAAGCAAAACAACAACAAAAAACCCCAAACACTTAAACTTTGGTCAGTAAGTTTCATGGAAGTCGGTCCCTACAATGGGTAAGAGGAACAGCCCGGTAACGCTACTGGTGTAAACAGGAGATTGACATCAACAAATTGGACTGTTTGACCTTAACATGTTAAGACCATGGGTTGGAGAGATGCTGCCACAGTTTTAAGAACAACGGTTTGATTCCCAGCAACCATATGGCAGCACTGTGATTCTAGTCCCTGAGGCTCTAATGTCATCCCCTTCTGGTCTCTTTGGATACTGCATGCATGTGGTACACAGACATACAAGCAAAATACCCACATATGTAAAATAAAAAGAAAACTTTAAAAGGAATTTATTTTATTTTTAATACATAATTTATTTTTATATTAATTAGTGTTTTGCCTGCATGTCTGTCTGTGTGAGGGTGCTGGATCCCTTGGAATTGGAGTTATAGACAGCTGCGAGCTGCCATGTGGGTTCTGAGAATTGAACCTGGGTCCTCTGGAAGAGCAGCCTGTGCTCTTAACCGCAGAGCCATCTCTCCAGTCCTGTAGAATTTAATACAATGTACATGGGTCATCTCCAAATCTCATCCTTTACCTTCCTTAAGCCACCTATTCAGACCTTCAAAACCTGAGTAAATATTGTGGTTCCTCGTTCCCTTCTGGAAGCACCCAGTCGTCCGAACTGTTTTCTCACCCTTTTCTGGTTTTTGTTTGCTTTCATCCTCATCAGTAGTCTTCCCGTCTCCCTTCACTTCTTCCTTTGCCTTTACTTTTACTCCCTTTTGTGATTTTGATTCTAGTCTGTCCTCAGCCCCTCCTCCCCTCTCCGCCCTCATCCCTCCTTCCTTTTTCCTCTAGCCTTTGTTCTCTCTTAACTAGCAGAACAGAATTTCCCCTCCCTGGTAGTGCATTTGGTGAAGGGATTTCAAAGTCTCCAGGACAGCGTCTGACTCCGCCATAAGGGATTATTATGCACAATGATCTTGGCTGCAGTCCTTCAAATTAAAGAACAGTACATCATCCAAGGCAGGATCTGGGTCGGGAGGGTGTAGGGGTAGTGGACCACAGGTCAAGAAAGACCAAAGCCAGCCAGGCGTGGTGGTGCATGCCTTTAATCCCAGCACTTGGGAGGCAGAGGCAGGCGGATTTCTGAGTTCGAGGCCAGCCTGGTCTACAGAGTGA
>NC_034606.1:39724780-39730585 GCF_900095145.1 Mus pahari
AAAGGAAAGGAAAGGAAAGGAAAGGAAAGGAAAGGAAAGGAAAGGAAAGGAAAGGAAAGGAAAGGAAAGGAAAGGAAAGGAAAGGAAAGGAAAGAAAATTATATGTTCTCAATATACAATGGCACAGACTATATATTACCATTCGAAATGAAGGAAAGGGGGGTGTAGTGTAGAAGTAATGGACCCAGCAAAACCAAAACCCAGCAAAGCAAAGGTTTCTCTGTGCATGTTATCTGCCTTTATTTGCTTCAAGGGTCTGCCTCATAGGGATCTGACTCCAAATGCTGTTGGTGCATGTCTGCTGCCAAATAGCTTTCCCCATACATCTTTGCTGACTGCAGCACACTTCCCTCTCCTGGGCTGCTTATGCTCCCTAGCTGCATCTCTCTTTAGCAGACATTTCACAATTCTGGGATCTCCATCATCTTTGGGTCTCTAATGCAAGCCAGTCTTTGCTCTCGAAGCTTCCCAAGAGGGTCTCTCCAGGCCTCTATGTGGGGCCTCCCCTGCCACAAGCTTGGCCTCCGGGGCTTTTCCTAACCAGGAGGAACCCTCCACAACCCCTTTACTCACGCATTATTCTTAACTCCAAAGTCACAACCACATGGCCAGGGCTCCAGTGTTTTGCTGCCTGGTTGGGATGGAACCTGCCTTTTCCTTGAATTACATTTGGAAACATTTTACTGTCATTGCTCTTTTCAGGTACAGGAAACTCCTTAGGTCTTTCCCTTTCACAAGTTGCAGGACGAGGTGGATAGGCTCCTGCCTTGAGGGCCTGTGCCCTTTACTGTGGTTTGTTTTCTCTTTCTCTCTCTCTCACTCATGAGTAAGGCTGGCCTGAAGACAAATCTGTAGTGTATTTTTTAATTAGAATTGATGTGCAAGGACCTTGTTCCCTGGGAGCACTGCCACCCCTGGGATATTGGTCTTGAATGCTATAGGAATACACGCTGAACAAGCCTGGTGGTCTAAGCTAATAAGAAGCACTCCCCCATGGTCTTTGCATCAGCTCCTGCTTCTAGGTTCCTGTCCTGTTTGAGTTCCTGTCCTGACTTCCCTCAGTAATGGAGTGTGACCTGAAAGTTATAAGGTGAAATATATCCTTTCCTCTTGTAGTTGTTTATGGTCAGGATGTTTTACCACAGCACTAAAAATCCTAATAAAACAGGTGGTTATTTCTCATTGTCCCTCAGGGAGGCCTTGAAACCAGGCTCTTTGGCAAAACAAAACAAAACAAAAGACAAAACAAGACAAAACAAAGAACAACAACAAACCCAACAGACTCCTTTGCTTGGGGTGTGGGGGATCCAGGGCTTGCCAGGCAGCTCAATAGGAATGTCTGAAGAATCCTGGGATGAATTTGTCCCATTTGCAGTGATGGAGGAAGAAAGACAGAGAAGTCCTGGAGGAAGAAAGACAGAGAAGTCCTGGATAGATATTGTCATTTCCCCACCCACATTCCCTAGTGAGCCTATCTGGAGTGGCAGCTCCAGCCTGCAATGGGGAACAGCTAGTGCAGGAAAAGGCCAAGCTTCGTAGTAGGGCCTCCAGAGCTATTGTAGCTCTGCTCCTATCTGCTTTCCTTCTTTTTCTACCCAGGAGGCTCCTGCCCGCAGGCCCCAGTACCTAGTCCCCTATAGGCCTCCAATATCTCTGATAGTACCATGCCTCAAAACAATAGATTTGCTATCGGATTGCTCCTAGAAAGGGCCCCATGGTGAAGCAGCAGAATCTGACTGCCCCTAAGTTTGCAAGACGTTATCTGAAAAAGAAATCAGTTTGGGAAAAGAAGTGCTGTGCTGGTTAATTTCCACTGTCAAGCTAGAGATGTATGGGAAAGAGGGAGCCTGAGTTGAGGAAATGGCTCCATTATATTATATCCTCTAGGCAAATGTGTGGGGCCTGATTGCTGACTGATGTGCGAGGGCCCAGCCTACTGTAGGCAATGCTGCCTCTCAGCGTGTGGTCCTGCGTTGTGTAAAAAAAAAAAAAAAATCAACTAAGTCTCAGGAGAAAGCCAATAAGAAGCCTTTATCCGTGGCCTCTGAGTTTCCGCCTCTGTGTTCCTGCCGTAACTTTCTGCACTGATGGATCTGTTAAGCTGTAAAGGTAAAAGAAGCCCCTTCCTCTCCCGAGTTGCCTTTTTGTCATGGTGTTTATCATAGCAATAGAAGTCCAGCTAGACCAGGCCTGGTGGCGCATGCTTTAAATCCCAGCACTCGGGAGGCAGAGGCAGGCGGATTCCTGAGTTCAAGGCCAGCCTGGTCTACAGTGTGGGTCCCAGGACAGCCAGGGCTACACAGAGAAACCTTGATCCTCTGGAAGAGCAGTCTGTGCACTTCACCACTGGGCTCTCTCTCTCTTTAGTCCCAACTACAGTCTTAACCAGTCTTTGCTGACACAGCTTCTCTTCTGGAATTTTGTCTATACTACCAAGTAAGTAACTTGTGTCAGCTGTCTTCTTTCTGTTTGGCAGTATTTAGCACATGATATGTGGTTTATTGTTTTATGTTTAATATTTATATTTTATGTCTTAAAAAGTCAATGTGGATAAGACTTGCGATCAGTCCTCAGCTCATAAAACATTTGCCCGGTGGGCAGTGGTAGAGCATGCCTTTAATCACAGCACTAGGGAAATAGAAGCTGGTGGATCTCTGAGTTGGAGGCCAGGCTAGTCTACTGCTTGAATTCTAGGACAGCCAAGGGTACAAAGAGACCCTGTCTCAATAAATAAATAAATAGACAGATAGATAGGTAGATAGATAGATAGATAGATAGATAGATAGATAGATAGATAGATAGATAGATAGATAAGAAGAAGAAAGGAAGCGTAGGAAAAGAGGAAAGCAAACTAGACAAACATCCTTCTTTCCAGGGACCATCAGACATAACAGGTCTCTGGAAAATCCCATAAATAGGTAGCAGAACACGATCTGCTACACTAAGGACAATACATGCCTTAATTCCTTTGGTACTGAAGAAGTAGTAAGGTTGATAAAGCAGGTGATGGCTGAATGAATACACCAATAGAAAATGGGACATCAGGAGCCTGGACAGAGCCCTAGAAAATGTTCAGCTAAAGGGTATACATCTCTCATGGATCTTACCTGCCCAGACTTCCACTAAAAAAAGTCACCCAAATGTTCAAGTGGACTGGGCATTTTAGTGTTAGGATAAAAGGTCTCCATCTGGAGGGTGAGTGGGTGGGTGGCCTTTTCCTTAATGACTGCAAGCAATGACTCTTAGGAGTGGTGGTATGATCTGGCCCCTGGTTTAAATCTACTTAACTGTACGAGGTCAGAGCTTTTAATCTCCAAAGACTGATCCCTTACTCTCCCTGTCTCCAAAGAAAATAAAGAGGGGCAGACTGGAACTGGAAGTCAGCTGGGCTGATTATGATGGAGGGAATGTCCCTCCTTTTGTGAGGTTGCTTGGGATACCAGACGATCATGATCATCCCTGAATCCTGTTGAAAATTTCAGTCAAGTACATGAGCCTTGAGGTCTTCAAATCCCAGGAGAATAACTAATACTGTGGTGGCTATGGTCACCTGACTGGCAAGTGTGGGCCTCAAGAGACCAACGAAGCAGAGAATTCTGGACTGTTTCCAGGACACTGCTTGACAACACCCTCTCCACATGCTGTCCATCTATCCAGGTCTCGCCTTGTGCCTTGCTCCTCATTTCTATAGCCCTGAACCGCTGAAGCTCTGCAGGGCCTGCCTCTGCCACTTGGCTCTGAGTTCTCGGTAGTTCACCAGCTGGATTCCAAACATCTTTCTTAACCCACTAGAGACTATGTAGAACCTTCATAGGCTTAAAAGCCATTTTTTAAGGTTCATTCCTGCTTATGACAAACCTCTGTTTCTCCAGGGCTAGGCTAGGCTACACCTGTAACCTTAGTACCAATGGCTCTGTACTGCTTGCTGCAGGAATGGCAGTCATGTCTTTGTTTCAGAACTTAACATCCATCTTGCAACCATATCTTTCTTTCAAAAGGGTTGTTAAGGCTGCCTTGTCATGACTACCTGTTATGACAACCTTGCAATCATGTGTTGTTTTGTTTCAGGAGGTCGTTATGGCTAACTTGTTCTGCTCCTGTAATAACCCTGTACCTGTTTTGCCCAACAAATTCCCTATTTGGAAACCCCCTACCCTGAGCTATAAAGTCCTTGTCTTCTGAATCACGTCCAAGGCTGACCTCTTGAACCCTGCTTTAGGGAGAGGCAGCCAGTGGACATGAATTTAAAAGTTTGCTTGAATTAATTGCTTGCTTACTTGTTTGCTTTAATTTGCCCACGATAATTTGGGTTGGTAGTCTTTCTCTTGCCATTTTTGGGACTAGCAACTTCACCTCCCTCAGCTCTCTTCTTCTGCATCCAACAAGGCATCCTTAAACTCCTTAAACATTGCTGCAGGCTTTATACAACCTTATCATTCTATAGCATGTGTGCATGTATATGTACATGTGTGTGTGTTTCACAATCTGATGTATGACCTGGGAGTTAATAATGAGAATAAAAGAACCTGTTTGCTTTCACCAACCATCAAAGGAAACCAGGACTACTCAGCAAATTACAGTCAACAAAACAAACATAGCCTGAAAATTTACTGTTGTTCAATAAATTCCACTTTGTTGACCAATATAAATGTGTCCATATTTCTGGCAGAAGTGGTTCATGATAAGAGCCTGTGGAACGTTCAGTCCGCCTGGAGCCACTCAGTACACCAGAACCCCAGGGAGCCTAGAAGAGTAGCCTGAACCTCACCCAGTGACGTTTACCCATGGAAGCCTCAACCCTTGTATTGTACAGGAAAGCTCCCCTTTATGGCCCCAGCTCAGTTTCTGGATGAGGATGCCAGCAAGCCCCTGGCCAGCACCACGGACAGAGCCACACAGACCGTTACCACCATGACATAGCATTTTTCTGTTAGCCAGGATGGAAAAATGAGAATAGAGAAATTAATTTTATAACCCAATATGTCCAAAATATCTCCCCATGTATGAAGTATTTCAGAGATAAGTCCTGTGGCTAGTGAGAGCAGAGAAAAGAGGGACTGTCTGGGCTTATCTGCTGACCTACCTGCCCTGGGGCTCTCTGAGGAAGTTGGGCTTGGTCCTGGGAACCTGATTTGATAAGGCTCAAGATTCTTAAGTAGAAGAAAGCTTCCTCCAGTCAGTGGTCTCTAGAGCCTTTCACTGGCAAAGCTGGGGGAGGCAGGGGAAGGAAGATTACAGCCCTAAAGCCCAGCCCTGAGGCTCTCCTTCAGCCTACACAACTCTTTGGGACTCCAGGCTTGGAGCTTCCCAGCTCCCTGTGGGTGGAAGCAGTGACAGACATAGGCTGCTGTTAGCAGGAGAACTGCTCCAGGCATACAGGGAGTGCTGGCTGTCCAGGTCCCCTACACTCACCTGCAGGTGGCCACATACTGAAGGGGAGAGGGGAGGGGGCGAGAGCAAGCATTGTGAGATGGGGAACATAAAGCAAGAGGATCCACAGGAACCACCTTTGCATCCCCAAGTCAGGTCGCATGCACCTCCCTCTGCTTTGCTGGTCCATTGCTGACGTGTCTGTAGCCAGGACCCGTGATGGTGAGGAGTGTCTGAGAGGGAGGGTGACGGTGAGGTCTTGTATCCTGGCTGGGGAATGATGCATATCTGACAAGAGATTTCTAATTCCTCCTCCCAATGATTCCAATCACAGATCTCCCAGGGACCTTTCTTCAACCCAAAGCTCCCAATCTACTTATAAATGCACACACACACACACACACACACACACACACAAACACACACACACACAAA
>NC_034606.1:39730655-39751697 GCF_900095145.1 Mus pahari
GGGGGGGGGGGGTTCTGTCTGAGGCCTAACCAACAGGGCTACTGTGGTTACCCTCCCTTGGTTCCCATAGCAATGCCTTAGAGGGTGGGGGAGGGGCAGAGGTGGAAACACAGAGAAGGTAAATAAAGAGCAACAGCTTCAAAACCGAGCAGCTGGGAGCAGCCAAGAGATCAGCTCCCATCCCCGAGGCTGCGGTCTGATAGCTGCCCTGCCTGTCTCCATCCTATTGCAGGCTCACGTGCAGCTCTTGCAGACCCAAACCCCCAGGTCCAGGGCATGTGACCAGTCTCTGACATCCCAGCTGTGTCGTGGGGCTCTAAATAGGACACAAGTGGTGTCCCTTGCTGTCCGGTATACTCCAGAACAGCCACAGCCAGTGCTCTCTAACATCTCACCAAGGCAATCCGGAGTGCTGTCCACATGCGCGATGCCTCTCTCTGACCTGTATGTCAGCCCAGCAGCAGCAGCCACAGGACCTGACACCGTCATGGCCTCGTCGACAGGTAAGGACACTGAGGGGCTTTGTGGCCACGGTGAAGAGGCAGAAGGGCCTGCTCTACTCTACTGAGGCGGAGGCAGAAATATTTGTCTCACAGTTCTATGGGCCAGAGATCATCCCTGGGTGTCCCGGCTATTGTTTAGAGTGTGCCATGGATTGCCTTGGGCAGGCTCTAGGTCTACCTACCACAACTCAGGGCTCTCGGCACGTCTCTGGTCTTTGAAGGCAGCCACAGCAGTGAGTCTTTGCTGGGATCGTTCTGACCACTGCTCTGCCCTCCTCTCAGCTCTCCCTCTGTCTCCCTCTGGCACCTTGTGAGGACGCTAGACCCACTTTCATCTCAAGATCAACAACAAGGCTGCTCGTTGCTGTTGGGGTAAACGGACAAGAAGGTGATGACATTCAGAGTCCAGCCTGCTCACCACAGGGCTGACTGACTGGTGGACCAGAGGCCTTGCCAAGTGGAGGAAGGGCAGCGGTCACCATGGCAAGGTCATGTACCATAGATAACCATGACCGTGGGTTTGGTCGATTGATCTGGCCCTCAATGCAAAGGCAGGCTGGGGTCAAAGATCTGCCGCAGGCTGTGACAATGAGGGCTTGCCTGGGCTAGAAAGGTCTCCTGAAGGAAGAAGCCCACAGCAAATCTGTAGAGAATTCAGGATTGGGCAGAGGCCTGGGGAGAGGTGAGTAAAGCAAGACATGTGGGGCATTGCCGCTGGCATTCCAGTCCAAGATCTCAGGCGCCAGCGGGAGAACTGTTCCAGCTGCTTCCCAGAAGGGGCAATAGGCTCTAGAGCAAGGGAAACTGTGGCCCAACAACCTCACACAAGGCAGATGTGAGGTCTTGTGGCCCCGAGGCGCAGGCAGGAGCTGGCTTGAGGTTAATTACTTCCCTCCTGTAGCTAGGAACCTTGCTTCATCCCAGGTCCTCTGCCCACCCACGCCTACAGGCAGCCCAAGGGAGATACAGAGAATCCCCAGCCCACACCCCATCTGCTCTTATAGGAAAGCCCTGTGCGGCAAAGGGTCCAGTGAGAGTAAATCCCAGTGAGGCTGCCTCACAGGTTCTGGATGTAATGAGAGCCACAAGGCTTGTTACCATGGGTGGGACTCCAAGATATGCAAAGGTCGGGGTGAACCCCCGGCCTCTTGTTCCATTCCAGAATCAGTGCTAGGCTCCTAAAGACCAAGTCTATTTCCATGGCTACGGAAAGAAATGGGGACCAACCATCTCCAAAGCCTCAACCTCCCTTGCCAGGAGGTGTCAAAACCTCTTGGTAGGCTCTGCTGGCCTGTGAAAAGTGAGGGCAAATGTGGATAGGACAGAATGGGGCCTCTGGGGTGGGGATAAAAATGGAAGAGGCTCTTGACCACTGTCACTGTCCCTGACTCTAGCTCACAAGGGCACCATCCCCTCGTCCCCAGTTGCCCTGAGTGCTAAGAGAAAACTGGCATTTTCCGGAGGGACTGGACCAGGTGCCAGGGCCAAGCAGACAAGATAATTACAGGGGCTAACAGTGACTAAAAATAGATCCCTTTACAGCCATGCTCCTGGCAGGAAAGACACCAGACTGCTTTAAGCTTGAGCCTTAACTGACTCTGAGTTCTAAAGGGAGGTTCACCTGTGGCCCAAACCACTTCTGGGGGCTGTTGGACAGGAAGAGTAGTGGTCTTGGGACTGAACAAAGCATTCTGTCCTCAGACAACAGCAAACAAATGCCAAGACAGAGGGACTGTCCACAGTGCAGCCCAGAAACCTTGTGGGGATGCAGGTCTCCATGACGAGATGTGAGAGCCGGCTCCGGGGGTGTGTGCTGGAGTTTACAGACGCAGGTCCCCTGTGGTCCCTGCCTGGCATCATCCTAGCAGAGACACATACCTCTGAGGAAGGGAGGATATATTGTCTTCCGGTGGTTGTCCTTAGGCAATACCTGCCAGGCAAGACTTGCTCTCCCTCGGTACTTTTACAGCCCACTATGGTCCTAACACATTGTTATAGGGCCAGGGCTTAGCATGGGCGTGGAGTAGGATATAGAACCAGCTACTGGGAGGACATACTCATCTACCACCTGCCACCTGCCACCTGCCCCTGCCTTCTGAGAGCCGTGCCTCTGGAAAGAGGACCAGTCAAAATAAAGGCACAGTGTTGGTGAGACCCTGGGCAGACAGAGATGACCAGCACAAAGCAACTGGTGAGAACCAGGCAGGACTGGGAAGTGGGATGGCCCCTTTGTGGAATGAGGGTGGTGTCTACACCACCTATGTGAGGGCAGAGAACCTGGGAGGCTGGGGAGAAGTTAGGAAAAGAAGGTGGAGAGATGGAGGTAAAGGGAGACAAATAGGATAAGACAGAGCCAGGGAAAGAAACACAGCGGGAGGAAGAGGGAGGAACAGACACAGAGACAGAAACAGAAACAAGCAGAGCCGAGGAGAAGCAGGGCGACAAAGAAATGGGGAGACAGACAAGGCATCAGAAATGGAGACAGACACAGGCAGAGCGAGATGGGGAGATAAGAGATGAAGATACACAGGAGGACAGGAGACAGCGCAGGGAGGCACAGAAAGGACCCTGGAAATCTGTGATCGTGGGAACCACACTGGTCACAGCCCCTTTTCCAAGTCTCTCTGCTGTCTGAATCCTGAAGAAAGGGAGGTCACACCACCTGGAGGTACGGTGGACAGGCTGAGGAAAGACAGACGTGGGGAGGTTGCATGGTTACCTGATGACTCTTGGGCCTCAGAGACTGACTGACTGAAAGAGGCATTCCTGCTGAAAGATCTTTTCTTGCCTAGAGGGCAGTGTTATGTCTGAGTGGTCCCATAGAGCTCTGCCTTTGCTGCAGTCTGGTGCAGATGGGAGTATGGGCATGGAAGGGCCCAGAAGAAAAGGCCAGTTCAAGTTCTGGGCAATGGGTCTAATGTTGTGATAGAACAGGGCAGAGCTGCAGTCCTCTGCTGAGGGTCATCAAGATAATTAGACAGCAATGGTCACCAGGTCCTGGGGGTGGGGGAGGTTGGCATCTACAGACTGTAAGGACAGCAGTCACAGAGGTTGGCAGAGGCAGCAGCCAAGGTCACACGGGTAATAGACTGTTGTTGCTCACAGTTCTGAGACTCCTGAAGTGCACCTGATGAGAGGCCAGGTTGGCAGCCGGGGCTTAGTCCTGGTGTCCTTTATAGCCCAAGGTTTCATCTTCTGTGGTTGACGACTTCATGTTATCAGGTTTCAGAAAAGATCCTGCACCACCTGCCCAGGTACAATCCTTTGGGGGCATAAACAGTTGCTCAGTTGGTGTTTTCTAACCTGCTGGCAGACAGAGGCTGTTTACTGTGTCAGCAAGATGTGGTTCCAGCCCTTGAAATGGAGACACTGAAGTGTAAGCCCTGTTTCATGAACAGAGAGCATCTTGAGTGAGACACAGTCAGAAGCCACTGCTCTTACCCAAGCAGCTAGCAGAGGCAGAAGCCCCCAGGGCATCTGTGACCATGGAGCATCCCGCAGAGTGGGGAGGCCTTGGATGCCGACCGTGGAGCTCTCGCTGGCTAGGAGCTTAGCGAGAGCAAGCACAAATCATCCATGCCCGTGATGGTGTAGGTCAGCCCGTTTCTAGAATGGCCACAATTTCTCTTCCTACACTCAGGCCAGGCTCTCCCTATCAAGGTCTCTGGGGTGGCTTGGGTCAGCACTAGGGTTTCCTGTAGTAGTCTATGCGGGGGTCATTCTGGAGTAGGCCCAGAAGGGCAGTTGGCTTAGACTGTTATGGGGCAGGAGGGACAAGAGCTTTGAGGTGGGGCCTGAGGAAGTTCAGACAGGAGGATGCCCTGCGGTTGACTCTTTATCTCTCTTTGGCCTCAGTTTTCTCACCCACATCAGGAGGAGGCATTTTGGCTCTGGGAGTCACTCCATAGAGAAGCAGGAGCTTATGGACCAAGGATCCTGTCCTACATCTGATTCCTCCACATAGGGGCCCCCATACCCAAGTGGGTGCTTGGCCTTCTTCCCAGAGGAAACGGGCTAATGTATGCCACCCAGTGCCTTCAAAACTGGGGCATAAGCTGGGAGCTCTGACAGGCGTGGGAGAGCCCCTCAGGAGGAGCTGGAGACAAACCGGAAGAAAGGAGGCAGCTGAGAGTCCTCATCTCCTCCTGTGGAAATGGGGGGTCAGTGCGTGACCTGTGGGAGGTAGAAAATAGCTGGCTGGAAGAGGGAGTCCTGAGTAGCCCATGGACAGGCTCCATAGGTGACTGGAGTCAAGGGTCAGTGGGAATAAGAGGCAGGTTACCCCCAGGTAGAGCCCTGTCTTTGGCCCATCTGAATCGTTCTCTAACCTTCCACAGATCCATTGCAAACGCAGTCCCTGCCTCTTGCTCGACCACACAAGAAGAAAGTCAAGTTGACAAAAGGGACACATACTGGGCCACTTGAGAGGTGGGACCAGGTAATGAGGGTTCAGGAGCAGGCACCCAACAAGCTTGTCATTCTGAATGTGCTTTAGACCTGACATCGGAAGCAGCACTGTAACTGGCCACACTGCAATTTGAGCAAGCCCTGCCCCCCACCCCCCACCCCAGCCTCCTGTGGACATGTGGAGCAGAGGGAGGAGCCCCTAGTGGGGTAACTGCAGCAAAATTCACACACATGTCCTCACTGAAGGGGCAGGTGGGTACCAGATTACCATGTGGGAAGTAGCAAGAAGCACGTTGCCCTTGAGAAAGGTATGTCGCCATGGTGAAGGGACAGGAGACATTCCGTGTGGGAAGATGCTGGCCTGGGAGCGGGATGGTACCAGTCTAGATTCACTGCTTCCTGACTTGGGCTGTCCAAGCTTTTGGAAAGCCAAACCCAGGACAGGACCACCTGAGAGAGAGGAATCCATATAGCAAGAAGAAGAGGCCTTGAGCTCTGGGGACAGTCCTGACATAGAGGGCACATGGGAGGAAACCTTTGGCCACTGTTTGTGATACTGCCCAAGACACTGAGTCTGCCACACCCCCAATGGTGGTAGACAGAAGCAAGTTGATTTTTAATAGGTCCTCCCGGAACCTATGATCTTGCTCTGGACCCCCATCGTAGGCCAGGACAGTGACACGGGAGCTCTTTGGGTACGTCCTCCCTGTTCTCTGTGGCTCTGCTGATCTCATCCTGTGTCAGGGCATCTGGCCTTAGCTCCCCAAGGGAGGGGGAAGGAGCAATTGGGACAAAGGAAAGTCACATAGACAAGTCCAGGCTAGTACGGGCCATTGTCTCAGCAAATTATTTTTCATTCTCTTTCCAAGCCTAGGGCAGATGGACCTTGCCTAAGCTGGGGAATAAATAGAGCTGTTGAAACTTGGAGAAATACAATACACTTTGTGTTTGCTGGGGTTGGGGGTAGGGTGACATAGGAACCTACACTCTATTGACTATAGAAGTAGACATGGAGACCATCCAGCCCAGGTGACTGGAGATGGAGCTTCTTGCTCCCCAGTGGAAGAGTGGGTTTCCTGAAGCCTGTGGGTGGCTGGTCACAGTAACACAGCTGCGAATCCTCCTCCCCTGGCTTGTGGCAGTCCATTATGACCAGCCAGGGGATTGGTCTCTGAAAGTCCCAGGGGATTGGTCTCTGAGAGTCCCCTTGGCCCTGCTTGAAGGGCACATAGACAGTCTGAAGTGGGGTGGTCTGTGCCTTTGTAGCCTCTGCTTCTCTTCACTGCCCCGGCCCCTGAGTCACCATCGTTGCCCTAGGTTCCCAGAGCCTTGTTGAATGAAGCACACAGACTATCCTTTCCCACTGGAACCTCCTTGTCCTTTCGCCCTGGGCTCATTCTGAGGAAAGGAACGCCCGCTGTGCCCTGGCAGGTTAGGCTGACAGGCTTCAGCAAGACAGAAGGAAAGCTGTTGGCCGCAGACAAATGGTCAGCCTGGAGGCCTAGCCCTCCCCACTCCTCCTCCCTCTCCCCTCAGACTACTTAACCCTCCCCTCTCTCCTATCCCTCCCACCCCATCCCCTAACCCCCCCCCCACTATACCCACTGAGAGAGGCATCCCAAGACTCGGTGTGCCCTTGAAAAAGGAGGTGGGGACTGGGTGAGGCCACTGAAACTGATCCTTAAGTGTGGCCTGTACCTCGAGGGTAGGATGTAGGTCCCCTGGACTCCAGAGAGGCACAGCAGAGCAGGGAGCCAGGACTAGGTTGGACAGGGTCTGATGTGTCTTGCCCCTCTTGGGATATCTTCCTAACTCCTCACTACCTGGAACTCAGCCCTGCATCCAGAGAGGCTGGGCTCACTCTCTCCATGCCCAGGAGACTCAGCCCTGCGTCCAGAGAGGCTGGGCTCACTCTCTCCATGCCCAGGGAATGTCTCTCTTACCTTGCTTGTCCATGTGAAAAGGTGTCCTTCATCTCTCTCACACTCAACATCTGCAGAAGACAGAGGCCCCACACCTGCCTCTGTTCCTCTCTGAGTCTTGTCACAGCTGTGTCTCACGAAAGCCATCTTTTGTCCCATCATGGGGTGAGACAGACTTGCTATCAGAGAAAGGTCATGACCTTGGGATGCGGCCAGAGTCCTGTCTGAACTAGATGTCCAGGCAGAACCCAAGGGGCATCCTGGAGGCCCTGTCACCGGCCCAGCTCAGTACCAAACCTGAGACAAGCGCAGGCCTCTCCCTCAGTTCCCCTGCCCTACTGTGAGAGGACTTAGGGATCCATGATACCCAATGTGTAAGTATAGCCAGGGCTAGCGAAGCACATGCTGGGGGTGGGGAAGATCAGGAATTGAGAGTGGGCTAGGCCCTTGCACCTCTTGCTGCACCCCACGTGGGGACCTTTGCCGGTTTCCTTGGGTACAGAAACACAGAACCATGTCTCAAATTGCTGGTGTTCAGAAAGCCTGTCAATCACAGGGGCGACTTATTAAAAGGAAAACCTTGTCTGGTCCCAGGCTCCTGAGCACAATAGTGTGGGAGCAAGAGAAAGCGGCCTTTCTCTGCGGTGGCACCCGCCTCTGCCTCTGCCACTTTCCCTCCCTCTTGTCAGCAGTTTCAGCATGTAAAAGAAACAGAGGAGAGAAAGGGCAGAGGCAGCTTTTCATCTTCCCTGGCGCTTGCGGCTCCTGCTGGCCCTGCAGAGGGTGACGACACTTCCTGGCAGCAGGTGGCTCCCTCCTTTCCATCTGTAACCTGCCTCCCAGGCCTCTGCGCTGGGGCTGGAAGGCTTTAGCCTCCCCTGGGCAGGTGCAGTGCTGCTTCCAGGCACCAGCAGGTGCAGCTCTTCCCAGGCTGGGCTGGGCCTGGCTGATGCCATTCCTGGCTAGCCCCGCTGGCCTGCTGAGGGCTCCAGAAAGCAGAACCCCAGCAGAGGGGGGGCGGTGGGCATCTGCAGGTCACCATGGCAGTTGTGATGACCTATTGGGCCACTGGACCATTCAAACACACCCTAATTCTGTGATGCTCCAAAGGTATAGTGAAAGTTCAGAATTGGGCTCGTGTGTGTGTGTGTGTGTGTGTGTGTGTGTGTGTGTGTGTGTGTGTGTGTTCATCTGAAAAGCCAATAGCAAAGTTGAGGCCTCCAGGCTAGCAAGATGTGCTCTCCCATGGACACTAGAGTTCTAGCCGCCCATGTTCTTCATCAGACTAAGGTGATGTGGCCTAGCACACACATAGTCCCTTTTCAGTGTTCTGTCTCCTGCTAGCCCTACTCACTGAGGTCTGGCTGGCAGTTCACCCCTCCTTCCTCTCAGTAACCTGGCACTGCCCACAGAGGTGACCTTGAACAGGTTATTTCCAAGTTTTTGAGCCCAGGCCTGGACACAGTCAAGAGATGGCGAGCCCAGATCTACAGACAAGACCCCCTGCAGCACATCTTGCACCACAGCATAGGGATTCAAGGACCTGTCCAGGCCTAGAGGCCATGGGCTTGGCCTTTGGGGGTCCTGGAGGCCTTTAAGGCCAAGGATTCCAGACTTAGAAGTTTTTCTGGGGTCCATGGTGTTCCCGTACCTCCTTGAGCAGTCACCCTCAGATGAGCAGCATCCTCTGAGGTCCTGCTTCAGCCCATCCCACGCCCTCGAGAAATGGCACAAACTCCAATAAGTTTCATAGTTTTATTAACAAAATCATATATAGATATATGTCTGTCTTTGAGGTAAGATGGTATGGGCAGACAGCCTGGCTGGATATTCAAGGCTTGGTGAAAATAGGGGATAGCCACACTCTCTTGAGCTCTCCAGGGTCTCCCTAGTCCCCAGGGCCGACCTACACCCTATGCCAGCCAAATGAATATGGGTCATGGCTTATGTGCAAAAGTAAACCTTTTGGGGGCTGGCAGGGGCACAGGGAGGAGGATCTGTCAGAACATCGGTGGAACTGGTCTCAGAACACCAATAGACCAGGCAGATGGAGGAACTGTAACAAGGCCTACTCAGACTGCAGACACAAGCAGCTACCAGCACAAGGTAGTTGGAGCTGGGGCTTGGCTGAGGTTTCAGCTGGGCGATCACCAGGCAGATCAGGGAGGTGCCTGGAACAGCCTAGGAGCCAAGGCCTGGGGTCTCCTGGGACTGGGCTTGACCTGGCAGGCAGGAAAGATCAGGCTGGGCAGGGGCACAAGCCTTATGGCTCCTACAAGGGTCTGGTGGAGGTGGGGGCCAAAGGCCACGCAGCGAGCTGGGCTCTGTGCCAAGAGGGCCAAGGGTACAGACCCTGCTCAAGCTGCAGTAGCTAGTGGCAGGCGGCTAGTGAGCGGCCAGCGGGGCGGGTATCATGGCAGACCCGTGGTTTCACGCTGGCTTGTCTTCCCCTTCAGCTCTTGGGCTGAGCTGGGGTGCTGCCCCCCTGCCGGGCACCTCCTTTCTGTCATCTTGTTTTCTCTGCCTTGAAAGTGTCTTGGAACCTCTGTGTCGGCAGCTTCAGGAGAGGAGGGGATGGCGCTGGCGCTGGTGCTGGTGCTGTGGTGGTGCCTGTCCCAGACATGGCAGCAGAGACTTCTCAGCAGCCTTGAGACCTGAAGGACACAGGAAGCAGAAAGACGGTGAGAGAACTGCTTGCCACTAGATCCAGGTTACCCTGCTCCTGGCTGGCACCCCTGGGGCCTGTCAGGACTTCCCGGATAACCCAGAAATCTGGAGAGTGTCTGGGATCTGGGGCTTGGTCGGGAAAGAAGGCAAGACTCTCTTACCTGGTGTCATTCTCCTGGCTCCGGAGGCTCCAGCCGCTGCTTCGCTGCCTTGGCTGGGTGTGAGGACTCAGCCCCTCGGGGACCCTCCGCCTGCCATGGCTGAGTCATGGAGCTGAGCTCTGCTCTTCTTCACTGGTATGAATCACTGCTAGGGTGAGAAATCACAGGGTCCCCGGTGAGCTGGCTTAGCAAATTCCCCCCCAGAACCGCCCCCTCCTCAGCCCCCTCCTTGGACCGTGAAGTACCAGTGCCCACTACAGTGACACCCACCCTGATGCCACTTCACTCCACCCTTGCAGCTGATTTGCTAGGGAAGCCTTGAAGGGCTCCTGGAAAGTGGGTTTGGTTCTGTCCCTCCCCTCCCCCAACTCTAAGATACACGGGGCAGGGCTCACCTGGGGGCCAGGAGGTGCCAGGATGTCAGGTCTGCTGCTTCAGCTGCATTTGTGGCTTCAGCTCACCCCTGGGAGGGGAGCTATGCTGCCCAAGACTGGCCGGTTGCTCCAGGAGGCAGCTAGGGTGCCAGCTGGATCTGCTGTGTCTGCAGGAGTGGGCTGCATCCCCGGAAGTTGAGGTTCCCTCAGCATCTCTGCTTTAGTGTCTGCCCTGGGGTGATGCCCCCTGGGTTTTGGTGCCTACATTTTGTTGCCTTACAGACACTTGGTTTCTTGATTAGCCAAAGGGCCCTGGACACTGGAGCAGAATGAGGAAGCCAGAGGTGTTCTGTGATGGTCTGAGAGTATAGAGGGTGAGACCAATGGGGCTGGGGCCAGAACCAGGGCAGACAGATGAGGGGTAGGTGGCAGGTGGGAGCCCTATGGGAGAGTGGCTTCTTGATGTTCAGTTCATGTAGCAAGGTTGTGTGGCAGTTGTGAGTCAGGCCAGGCTAGTGGGTGAGTAGATGTCTGGCTGAACAGGGCATCCCTTTGGGAGTCAGCCCTAGTTCAAGCCCTAATCAGCAAAAGCCACAGGCTGGTGTGGCAGGTGGGCTGGGGACCCTGGGCTGGCCCCTCTATTCAGGCTGGGTCCTGTCACTGGCTACTGACTCGCTGGTAAGAGCAGGTGTGAGTGCCTCAGTCTCATCCTCTGTGGGTAGTGGGGTGCCAGAAGGCTCAGCTGCCTGCTCCAGGCCGTCCTGCACTTCCATACCCCTCTGGATGAGCTGCTCCAGGGTCTTGGGGAGTGGGTGGCGCAGAAAGCGCTTGAGTTTGGGCTGCAGGGTGCCCACCACATACTGAATGATCTCCTCCTCCTCAGCGTCCACATACAGTGTCTGGTATAGGTCCCGCTTGCGCCAGAGGAACTGGTCGAGTGGTTCACCCTGCTTCTGCGGCAGTTCCAGTTCCCGCTGAATGGCTTCACGGGAGAGTGTACCCTCACTGTACTGCAGAAACTCCTTCTTGAACTCCACCCAGTTCTTCACCGAGCCCTGCTTGAACTCCCACCACTTCTTGGCTGGCCCATTCATGTGGTTCTGGATCTGGGAGAGCCAATATTCTTCAGAGCCACCCACCTGCCGCAGGTACTCTTCCAGGTGACTGAGGAACTCCCGTGGGTCCTCGAAGATCTGTGTATCCACACCAGGGCTTGGTTGCCCATCCTCACCTGGCCCCCAAGACTGGTATTGCTGAGCCTCAACTGACTCCTGTTCAGGCAGTTCTCCTGCGGCAGGTGGTGGGGTGATGGCATAGGGGCTAACGGTATAGTCATAGCCATCAGCTTCCTGGCAGTAGGGCTCTGGACCCCCAACACCTACAGAGACAGTGTGGCGGGCCGGCTCGCTGCCCACTGGGTACTTGCCACCCATGGACTCCAGGCGGTCAGCCCACCTCTCCAGACGGTAGAAGACCTCCCTCCACACGTGCATCTCACGCTTGACCCAGCGCTCCAGGTTGGCTATGGTCTCCTGGCAGCGGCAAAGACAGGCCTTGATGGACTTCTTCCAGCGCTGTGAGTCGCCAGTGGGCACGTAGCCGTCCAAGTTGTTCTCCAGCTTGCCCACCGACCTATGCAACCCTTTCAGCTCTCGCTCCACCTGCTTGGACACTTCGGTCAACAGATGCCGGTGGGTCCTCCGTACGTGTTCCAGCATCTCAGCTCGGCACTTACCAATCTGCAGGATCACATTGGGTTTGGCGGCCGGCCCACCCCGCGGGGCAGGGTAGGCGTGGAGGCCGCCGGTGGTCATATGGTCCAGCTCCATCTGGTCCTCGGGTGCTGCGGCTCCGGACAGGCTAAGAACTCCTCTGAGGCAGAAGCCGTTAGGGAGCAGAGCCGGCGGCTGCAGCGGCAGTGGCAGTGGCAGGTGCGCGGTGCCGGAGGAGCTTAGCGAGTGTGGCAGGCTCGTCGCCTCTGAAGCTGGAGAGACCCAGAGACTGCGGCTGTGGGAGAACTCGCCAGAGCTCTGCACTGAAGCCGCCACCGGCGGCTATTTATGCTGCGCGGGGTCCGTGGGCGGCAGCTCGTGGAGCCCTGGCTCCCATTGGCGGCGCCCAGGCTCCGCGCCAGAGCCCGCCCGCGCCCTCTCCTGCCGCAGGCCCCGCCTCCCGCGCCTACTCGCTCCCCTCCCGTGGGTGCCCTCAAGGATCCGCCCCTTCACAGCCCCGAGTGACTAATGTGCTCTGCTGCGCGCCTCCCACCGGGAGGGATTTTGGGGACCAGAGACACTCTCCTCTAGACCTGGGCAGCGAGGATGAGGCTAAGGCAGGTTATTACCTACTGTTTGCCCTCAAGGCCTCATGATCTCTTTTCTTAGGGAGCAGCTGAACGCTACCCCTCTGGATCTTTGATGCGCCCATCCTGGCCCTTGCCTAGCCTGACCACACAGTATGCAATCTCAGAAGTGCCTGGTAGGATCTCTCACTCCAAACCCTTCTATCCTCAGCTGCCTTTGGTTAGCGGACACAGAAACACACAGACACACATAGACACACACGCACACACAGACAGACAGACAGACAGACAGACAGACACACACACACACACACACACACACACACACACACACACCTACTTCCTGCCCAATCTTGCCCCAAGAGTCCTAAGTCCAAGTCCTAGCCTGGTCCAACTCTCTTAGGGAACTCCACTCAGGCAATGCTTTTTCGGGACCCCCTTCATAGGTTTGTGGACACTGAGTGGCCCTGTCTGTGTGTCAGTGGCTAAACAGGGCTGCAGTGCCCTGAAACAGATGTATCACTTGAACCTGTACAGACACTGGGGTAAGGCATAGCGGTATCAGGATGTGCAGGCAACATTGCTGAGCCCTGAAGTCTTAGGTCACAGCCACGACTGGACCAGAAGCTTCTCAAGACTTCTAAGAGGTTAGTCCGGAGGAAGGAAGGAGGGAGAAGGAGGAAGGAGGGGCAGGAGCCTGCGGAGGAAAGCAAGATGCCATATAAGGAATGGGGCTCCGGAAGCTGAGATTCCCTCTAGAGGGAGGCCCCTTCCGATTCCCTGGCAACAGCCAACAGCGCTGTGGTGCAGTGGGGGAGGGCATCCTTCTTGACTTACACCAAGCCAGAAACACGGGTCTAGGTCTCCCATTCTCTGATGTTACTTGGGGACATATCACTGCCCACAGCAGAAGCCTACAGGGGCCCACAGACACATGGTGCCTGCAAGAGCCCCCCCCCATCTCTGTCAGTTCCCCCTCTCTCACACTCATACACACACACTGAACACTCATACCACCCAGCACTTAGCCCACTCACACCCGTCCATGTAGACTCATGCCCCCCACTCATGGCCCTCTCTGTAGATTCATGCCCCCCACTCAGGGCCTTCCACACACACCAGTGGCCCCCACTTGTAATCCACATGTACTCACATCTCAGCTTCTCCCACCCCACTTTTGCTCACACACCTACAGAACTCTCCTAACCCCGTATCCCTCAGAACCCCCTCCTCTGTTTACAAGAAGCCTTGGGGAGCCCTGCCTCTCTTAGAGCCAACCTGTCCCCCCACCCCACCCCCCCACACCTCCAGGGCTTCCATCCCCGAGAGGAATGTCTTTCTGGGGAAAAAAAAAAAAAAAACCTCCCCTAAAATGGCTCTCCTGGCATTTCTAATTAGAGGTGAGTAGGCGGACACAGAAGGCAGGCGGAGGGGCATCACTGCAGGGAGGGGAAACAAGCAGAGAAATTGCTAGAATAGGGACTAGCTAGAGTTTTCCTATGGAGGAATCCTGGGAGCTGGGAACTGCAGGCCTGAGTCTGGAGGGAGCTGAAGGTTAACCAAGGTCCTACGCCATGGGGTCGGGTTGACGAGGCAGCTGGACCCTGGTCTGTCTGCACACATGCCAGTAGTAGCCCTTCAGTGTCCAGAGTCAGTCTCTCTGTACCCACATGGAAGCTGGTGGACAGCTCCCTAGAGTGGGGAAACTGGGATTGAGCAGGCTGGAGTGGGCAAGGGTGACAACCAGCTGCACTGTAGCCAGTTACCAGTCCCCCCACCCCTTGTCTATAGGGGGATTGGGCACAAATGGAGAAGTTTCCGAGGCTGAGGTGATCTGACCCTCTGGCCACGGTATTTCCTATCTCCATGGAGGGCAGTCCATCCAGTTCGCTGTCCCTGAGTCACTACTCTGAGCCCCACTGGGGTGACAGGTCACAGGGAGCCCCGCTTTCTCCTCCAGGGTCTTCAGAAGCCACGAACACAGGAGCCCAGTGACAGGTGACAGGCACAGGCAATAGCCACAGCTCCTCTGGGAACATTTAATCACTGCCCAATTATCGCCCCAGAAGTCCTCAGCAACTCCCTTCTCGCCCCCACACTGCAGCCTGGGGCTACATTCTGCTTCTGGAAAAGAGGCCAGGCTGGCTGGCTCCCTGCCTTCAGAGAGGGGGATTTCTAACCCACACTCTTCCAGTACCCGCCCCACTAATCCTGCCTGTGAGAGGGGTAGATAGTGCCACCTTCAGCCCCCTGGAAGGTTGAAGAAGGATTGGAGCTGGGGGATGGGGGCAGTGAGGTGGGGAGGGGAGGCTGGGCCTGTTCAGGGAAAGAACATGGGGGCGGGGGGAGGGAACCATGGCAAAATTACCTGACAGATTCTAGATGAATTCTGAGGAAAAGCGGAAGTCCTCAGCGATGGGGCAGGCCTGGGTGAATCTTTAGCGCGCTAAGATCCAGATGACCTTGGTTCCACAGCCCTGTCAGTCCTGGCCCTTTGTTCCCAGGACTCCAGATACCCTGGGCTCTGGCCTCTTAGCATTTACATTGCGATGCTGTCATGCTAAGCTGCCTTTTTTTCAGGATGAGGCCTCCTCCTGATATATCAGTCAGAGAGCTCTGGGACCAGTGAGTGTCCCATAGCCTCCTGTACTGCCCCTACATCTGGAACCTCTAGCACTGTCCCCCTGATCCTCTTTCACAACCAGAGACTTCTGGTGAGTACAGAATTCCTGACAGGAATCACACGTGTTGGGGTCCCCACCACCTAGGCTCCCAGAGGCATGGGGGCTTTAGAGTCCCTTAAGTCTCCTCCTCGTGCCTCATAAGATATCTTCGAAGTCCCTTCATGGCCTCTGTGGGGCACAGCTGTCCTTGGCTAGATGGTCTTCCCAGCAGATGTTTTCTCTAAGGCTGAACGAACAGTCAACATCTGGGAGTAGTGAGGGTAAGGGTAAGTAAGTTCCTCCAAGGACAGAGCTCGCAGCCATCCCTGTACCTGCACACAAAGGCGCACACAAGCCTGTGTCCGAACCCATGAACAGACAGACACACACAAGTACCTTGATCATCCACCCCCTGTGATATGGGTTAAGGGACCCCATTCCTTATAGAGCCAGAATCCAGGGCAGCAGAGGTGGACGCAGCAGGGACCTGGTTGGGCTTCCTGCTCTCATCTGCCCACAGACCCGCCATCTGTGTGGGCGCAGGAGAAGGGGTATAGTCTTCTGTCCCTTGACTGGCTGAGCAGTGTGACCTCCTGCCCAGCCCCTGGCCCAGGTGCTTTCCTCAAATCTCTAGACAGCCGCCTGCTACCCCGCTTTGCACAGGTTTCTTTGGCTGCCTGGTCCTAGCGCCTGACTGATGCCCAGGTACCCTGTCCAACTCCAGGTCTACACTATGGGTTGAAACCAGGGCTCCAGAGCGGTCCTTTTGACAGGGATCTGAGGGAGAGAAAGGGAATAGCCTTTCCACATTCCTTTCTAATCATCTGGCTTCACCTTTTCTCAGTGGCAGTGGGGGGAGAGGTGGGCAAGGCTCCACCAAAGTGAAGGTGGCTGGAGTCCTTTCTTGTTGTCAGCATGTGACAGGAAAGGAAGGGAGGAGGGACCCAACTCCAGTCCTCAAGACTAGACTTGGTTCGGTGAACTTCAGAAAGCCACTGCCTACTGATGCTTAAGGCCTAGCACCCTCAGGCTGAGCTGACATAAGGATGAGCCGCCAGCAGGAGGGAGGACACCTGGCCCTCCCACCAGCCTTCTGCTGGCTGAATGACTTCCGGTCACCCCCACTGCCAGTCTCTGGACACAGTAGGGCTGGCGATGACGGTCTCAGGAGCTGAGAGCTGAGACTGGAGTCCCTAACTTCCCCCGACCCTGGAAGGGCACGAGGATGCACAGTGAGTGGTGTTGGGGCTGAGACTGAAAGAGAACATCAAGGGGAGGGGAGGGACTGAGGGAGATCCTGGGAAAGCTGGGAAAGATGGAGACTCTAAGACAGGGCTGCAGTTTCATTTCTCACAAGGGTAATCTCATTTGGCTTCCATAGCGGCCCTGGAAGGTGGGGGGACCTGCCTCAGACCCACTGCTCTAGCCAGTTACAGAGACAGGCTAGGACATGGAGGTGGGACTGGAGCCAAGGTGTGGCACCATGAGAGACTGGGTTGTTCTCCCCAGGGCCCAGAGCTCCCCTCCCTTTCCAGCAGTCTTCCTTCCCGAGCCACAGGAACATGTTCTCTCTGTGCCACCCCCCCTCCTTCCTTCCTTCCTTCCTCTTCCGTCTGGCAGGCTGTGTGCTACATCCTTGTCCCTGGAACAAGGCAAGGCAGCATGTTCGTTCAGGGCCCCCACACACCAGACCCTCCTCCCTCATCTCTCCTCCCTCCTCCTTGCCTCCTGCCTCAGCTCCTCCAGTCCAGCCTCCAAGGAAGCCTGGTATTTTTCCATGGAATCTGCGTAGTCTTGATGATCTCTGTGCCCCCAGGCATTTCCCACTGCCCACCTGACCGCGGACAAGGACACAGGTTTGTGGGAGTCTGTCCTCAAGAGACCTGCGTTCCTCCCTGCTCCCAGCCATGATTCATAAGGGAGGCGAAGGGCCAGAGAGGGCCAGAAACCTAGCTAAGCCACACAATGATAGAGGCTAGGAATTGGGCTAGAGGTCAGACGGAGGCCTCCAGGCTCCTAGAGTCCTCATATAAGACACTCCCTTGTATTATGGGAACACGACTAGGTCTCTCTAAGCCCCCACCCCTTCCCTGGCCTCAGTTTCCCCACCTGATGGCCCTCGGTTGTGCTTCTAGCTTGGTTACTGTCTTCTGCAACTTGTCAGCGCCAGTGGGTGGCCTCGCTTAGAGCCTCCGAACTTGGCAAAGAGCACCCAGCACTTCCTGGGGATGCTTCTTGCAGAAAACAGGCCAGCCCCTGTAATTGTCATTGCTCAAGCTAGAATAGTCTAGAAGGAGAAGCCATGCAGGCATTGTGGGTACAGAGTTCAGCACTCATACGCTAGGGGGCCAGTGTAAGTGTAGAATCAAGAGACAGGGGCTAGACCTGAGGAAGCCCATTTTTGAGTCCATGTCAGATAGCCTATCTGCGCCTAGCCTAAGCCCCCAGAGAGCTGTGGACAGGAACTTTTGCATCTCCCTGAGACGTGTGTGACTTCATGCCACTCATTCAGCACCTTGGTCTCAACTACACAACAAGCAGACTGTAGTAAGAGGCCACTAGGGTTCCTCCTCTTCTTCCTCTTCCTCCCCTCTCCTCCTTGTCTTCTTTCTTTCTTTCTTTCTTTCTTTCTTTCTTTCTTTCTTTCTTTCTTTCTTTCTTTCTTTCTTTCTTTCTTTCTTTCTTTCTTTCTTTCTTTCTTTTTCTTTCTTTTCTCCTCCTCCTCCTCCTCCTCCTCCTCCTCTTCCTCTTCCTCCTCCTCCCTCCCTCCCTCCCCTTCCCCTCCTCCCCCTTCTTCTTCTTTGTGAAGGCCGAGGAAGCCCTGAGTGGACCTGTGACTACGAGGCTCCTTCTGACCAACTGCCCACCCTCCTGTTCAGTTGACAAATGCCAACTCCACATTAAAGTGAGAAAGTCTTGACCCCCTATAGCTGTCCATATTCTGTGTCTCTAGGAAGGGTCTTCAGGCACAGCATGCCTTAGTCTATCCTGTGTGCATCCACACAGAGTCCCTGAGATGAGTGGCCAATCTTGGTGTCTGCACGGGCCTGGAAATGTGTTTTGTGTGCAACCATATATGTCACAGTCGTAGCCCCTTTTAGCTTTTCCTTGTGTACCTGCTTCCAGCCAGAACTGGGTATACTCCTCCATATATGCAGGAGCCAACAGCCAGACATAAGGAAGGACTGCCAAATGTGTGGGGTGCTACTCCGGGCCAAGGTCAGCAACATGGCCATGTGGGTTCTGTCCCTGGGGGTGGGGGGAGACACAGAACATGGATAGTAGCAGAGACCAGGTATCAAGGTGAGTCAGGTCTCCCTCATTCTAGCCAAGACACCAGCCTTGAGCCAGGGCCAGTGTGGCCAGTACCTCCTCAGTCTGGGGAGGACATGGTGGGTAGAGAGGGTAGAAAAGAATCAGAATATGGGGAGATGATTTGGTGGCTGGTGTTCTTGATGTGTGAGCTGTCCCTGCTATGGAGAGATGGCCCCAGGAACTTGGGCTACCAAAGGGACAGGAATGAAGACTATCAGGGTTCCCTGTATCCAGGTAGCCAGTGCTGAGCTGGGAGAAGGGGCAGAGTTATGAACCAGGAATGAGCAGGAGCCATGCTGGGCTGAGGTGGGAGGCTGGCAGCCACCCCTCATCTCTGCTCCACTGGGGCCCTAGCCAGTCTGAGTGCCCACCTACCAACTCCCTGTGCGCCCACTGGGCTGGATCATACAGGAGCAGTGCTCCATCAGGGGTGGGGCGGGGTGGGGGGCTACTGCCAGCTGGCCGATGAAGACGCCCCCAGAGCTGAGAGTTCAGATGCCCATGCCAGTTAGAGGGTGGTGTTCAAGGCTGCCACCCCCACCCTGGCGGCTGTGTTTTCCTGCTGTTCTCTGCAATTCCATTTAAATACTTCCCAGAGCCAGCCCAGCAGCAGCCGCTGCCGCTTGCTTGCTTCCGGCACCATAAAAGGAGAAAGACTGAGAATAGCGGAGCCATGACGCAGCAAGGAGCTTCCCCACGCAGGAAGGCTCTGTGCGCTGAGCCTGCCACCACCCAGGGCCCACCCTACCCTGCACCTGCTCTGCCCCTGCCCTGAAGGAGAGGTGGGGACCAGAGTCCCTGGCAGAGAAGCTGGAGGCTGGTGACATGGCCCCTGCCATTGGTGGCTTTGTGACTCTTAAACCAGGCCTGCACAAAGACCTTGTATCAGGTTTTTGTTTACTTCTACCCTGGAGTTCTGGGTCCCAGGAAAAAGCAGATGGTCCCGGCCCTGGGCAGTAGGTAGCTCCTCAGTCCTGTAAATAAATCCCTAGGGACAGTGTCCAGGCTGAAGGGTTCGAGCTCCGGGCTGGGCGTGCACCAGGTAAGGATGCTCGGAGTTCATGTGCCTGACATTTCTCATTTTGTTGCAAAGGGGAGTGGGGTACCAATGGGGATGGAGCACAGCACCCTGAAAGAGTTCAGATGGACACAGAGGACCAGGAAGGGCTTCCTAGAGGTGGAGCCTGTGGGTAGAAAGCAAAGAAGGGCACAGGTTGAGCAGGGGAGGCCAATGCTGTGTCCCCTCCACTCTTTTGGCTCCCTAGTGGCCTTCAAGTGTGGTTACCCTCCTCTGGCCTGGCGACTCCTCCGTTTTCTTTCTGGGCGGGGAGGGTGTTGGATCTGGACCTCTATCCTTCTCCGATGTCTCCTCCTACCCAAGGCAGCTCATCTGAATTCTCAAGCCTTTGCCCTGGGCTTTGGAACCGACAGCCAGCTCCCAGTGAGGGTGACCTGTGGAGCTGCGGACACCTGGATATCCAGGTTTTCCCCCCGCTTCCTGGTGTCCCTGGACCCACTGGAAAGGTTGTGCATGGGTTCAGGGTCTGCCCCAAACTGCCCAGTTGAGCAACACCCCACCATATCTAGCCCTTTCTCTGTCCAAGGGCAGGGGAGGAGCCCAGGTTGGATGGACTTTGTAAGAAAAAAAGGGAGCAGACACTGCAGGGGTCAGATGACCAAATTCTCAGCTGTGACCTCCTTCCTGTGTGACCGTCACAGCTGTTACCACATCCTCACTATTATCACCCCCACCATTGCCACATCTCCAAGCATCACCCCATCGTCCCGTGACCACGGGCAGGACCCCACTTTACCTCCCCCTTTCGACCCCTACACCAACATCCCCAGTTTCACCCCCACCCTGATCTCCATACTGCCAACTCCAGCAGTGTCACCACTGTCACCCCTACCATGGCTCCACTGTCAATATCAGTGTTGCCAATGCCACCATCCACACACACACCTTTCCACCCCCTGCCACCTTTGTAATCATGACCTTTAGTTCCAGAAGGCTTCCCTGCTGTCAGCATAGAGACAGACAGGGTCAGTCAGGTCCTATCTGTGCTCTTGGTTGTATCCTTAGGGAGATTTTATTCCAACTCCCTGGCTGGTGAGGAAGATGGAATCCCAATCCAGATCTTTGGTTCCTGGAACATGACAGCTTTGGGCTGTCTGTCAAGAAGGGTGCATCTCCTCCCTCCAAACACAGGGAGGGCATCACTGGAGTGCGAGATCCCAGATGAGCTTGGCTAGACCAGTGGTCAAAAAGGAACCCTGTCCCCATCTCTGGAAGATTTCACTTGGCTTAAATTAGACAAAGTCCTAGTCCATCCCCAGAGCTGGGCTGAGAACTGCTAGTAGTTTCAAAAGGCTTACAAACGTACCCTTAAAGGATCATGACTAATGGGTCTTTTAAAATGGACCCATTGTGGTTGATGAACTGGGAAGACACTCCAGCCACTAAAGAAGACATCGCTGGCTCTTGCTAAGACACCTGAGTGCGGAGCCTGATGAGTTTTGGGGCTTTTGCTCAAGTACCATTCTGTGTCCTACCATCTGGCTTCAATCCTCACCTGTGAGGTGGCACAGTGACAACCGCAAGCCCGCACAACTGTGGGAGCTGGTCACCATGGCAGTGGGTACTGAGGAGGGAAAGGAGATTGGACATCTCCTCCTCCTCCTCCTCTTCCTCCTCCTCCTCCTCCTCTTCTTCTTCCTCCTCCTCCTCCTC
>NC_034606.1:39751798-39786871 GCF_900095145.1 Mus pahari
CCTCCTCCTCCTTCTCCTCCCCCTCCTCCTGCCCCCCCTCCTCCTCCGTGTACCACCTTGGCAGTTTACAGCACTTAGAATCTCAGGCAACTTTGTGTTGGCCCAGATTTGACTTCTGTTGAGAAAGTTCCAGGCCACCAAGTCTCCCCAGGCCCGGGAAGGTGCATATCACTGACAAGCTGATGGAAGGGTGAGGCAATGAGCATCACCTCGGGGATCTGTGGACAGCGCTTCTTCCTGGGGCCCCTTCATCTGTCCCCACATGCAGGACCCCGATCTAGAGACGCTCCCCACCCTGACTAATGCTACGGTCTCCCAGATAATTGTCATGTCAAGACTAGGAGAGACCTGTCTATCCGGCCTGTACGACTACTACCAGGGGTGTGTTCAGTGAGCATGGAAGGGACCCCGGGGGCCTCCACCAGAGGTGGATGTGGGTGTCATCACAGCTACCGGCACCCCTCAGGGGCTGTAGCAGCAGCAGCCTCTGTGCCCAACAGGGAATGCAAGGCCACCTAACTTGACCTGGTGTTGCCCTAGCCTCCTGGCTGGGCCCGACTTCCAGGCTTGTGATGGAGCAGGGAAGCCAGGACAGTGGGTGGGCACAGCAGCTCAGCCTTATGAAACTCATGTTGCCAAGCCTTCAAAAGATGAAGCCTTTTGTTTCCCTGTTTCTAATTAAAAAGAATTAGTCAGTGGAGTGACACGTTTACGAGGAGAGCCAAGTGACTCTGCTGCCCCGCTTTATTAATAAAATGAGAGGGGAGCAGATTCCCACGCTGCCAGAGCCTGGCACGGAGTCTCCTTCTCCCAGCATGATGGCTTGGAAGCCCAAGCATTTTCCCAAGTTAAGCAACTCCTTCTTTGGCTATTTTCTACCCCCTCCCCCTTTCTGCTTTCCTCCCACCCTCTGTGTCTATCTTTCATGGAATGGAGAAGAAAAGAAATGTGTGTGGGCTCCCCACAGGGTCTTCCACATCTCTCAGGAGAAGAGGAGCACAGGGTGGGGAATGAGGCCAGAACTAGACTCAGGCCCCAGGCATGGACATTCATCCAGGGAGAGTCCACCACGCAGGACTCAGCACCATCCCAAGACGGGGACCCAGCTCTTGGCTTGGCCTGGTCATGTCCCCTTGTCTGGTTTCAAGTGTCTTCAGTGGCAGTTAGAACTCTAAACTGTAGCTCCTTTGTAAGTCATCTGTTCAGGTGAAGTCTGAGGACACTTGGAACAGGCAGAGCTTGAGAAAGGACACACACAGGTCCTCCACCTAGGGCAGAGAGGGAGTGGCCAAGCCATGCTATAGCCCCCACCAGAGACAACTTCTACCACATACCAAAACCAGTTTCTCCTGCCAACTCATATGTGGCATCAGAGCTAGCAGAAGCAGGCATTTGAGATGGTTCTGGAAAAAGTGCCACTCCACTCTGAGCCTGACAATCTTCATCACTCTCGCCGGTCAGTCAACATGCCTCAAAACAAGACATCACCACCACCAATCTGACACTGATGCTAACACTCGATACCACTCCCAAAACAGCTGTGACATTTCGAGGCTGATGCCAACATTAGCCTCACCACCGGCACCAGCACTGCCACCATGACCATCATCAATATCACCACTACTACCGCCGCTGCCGCTGCCACCGTTGCCACCACCACCACAACCACCAGGAGCACCCTGACTACATCAGGAACTGTCATAGTCACCATCAGTGACACCACTATTCTTACTGGTCATGACATCTGCAGTCATCTTCACACGAACACAGTGACCATCACCTCCACCGTCGTTACTAGCATCACCGTTATCCTCGGCATTGCCACCATCGCCATCCTTGATATCGCCATGCCCACTCTCCTCTCACAGACCCTTATAGACAACACCACCATTGTGGCCATCTTCGTCAACACTGTTGTTACAGATGTCACTATCACCAACAAGTTCATCAGCCTCAACTCCCTCAACAGTACTGTCGTAACTGTCACCATTACCATCCTTGTTCACATTATTTTAATTACTCTGTTGCTGTCATCATTACCATTAATGGTGCCTTCACGATGTCATATTTGTCTACATTATCATCTCCACCATAGTCATCTTTCCTGCTGTCATCTTCATCAATGCCAAGCCATTGGCATTGTGGGCATTTTTATTATCATAGCTACAGAGTTACCCTGATCACCTCATCTGTCCATTGTCAACCCCACCTTCAAGACAGCCATTCCCACCCCTCCTTCTCCTCCGCCCTAGCCTTCCACTCTTTAGTCAGCCATCCCCCACACAGCCTCTGCCCCCACTCATCCGCCTGTGACACCCAGGATGGTTAGGACAACTGACTGGGCTACAGCTCTGTAATGGCTCACAGAGTATGCATAGACCTTAGCCCAGAACCTGGACTCTGTGCTGCTTGGGACTGGGCCTGCACAGCTAATGAGACTGGGTAAGCATTGAGAATGTCGCCACATGGGGATGCCCAACTGGGCAACCTGGCCATGGCACTCCCCCTGAGTAGGGAGGGAGGCCAGAAAGACATCACCCTGGGAGCAAGTTGGGGGGACCTCAGAGGCCATGTGCTCCAGCCAGGCCCCACTCCAGCTGTGATGTTAACTTGTCTAAGGTCTCCCACTGAGTTCCAGTCTTTACTTAGCAGCTCTTTATCAATGGCTTCCTTCTGTGACAGCATCCTGGGGAAGCCCAGAGGTGACTCGGCACATCTTTGTCCATAAGTCATTCTTCCCTTGTCAGGAAGTGCTGAGAGCTTCCAAAGCCCAAGGGATGGGAGCAGCAGATGCCCTGAGATGGGCGCCAGAGAAAGCTAGCTGCTAGGAACCAGACAGATGCCCCAGGGAGTGAAAGTTAGAGGCTGAGTAGATTCCCTAAGAGAACAGTGGGTTTTCTTCTGCTCAGTCAAAGCTGTCTCAGTGGTCCCTGTTACCCTAAACCAGTACTGGCACCCAGAACTACAGGAACCTTAGGCTGGACCACTACACAGACTCACTGTGTCCTTGTTGTGCTGTTGCAATCCAGATATAGGGTCATATCCCTCTTCCTAGTCCTCTGAACCACTCTCTAGTCCCCTCCTGGGAGAGGCTCACCTTTAGACTAAGATGAAAGAGCTGGTGGGTTTAGGTCCCGAATTATGTTGACCAAGTCCTCAGAGCTGACTGGGGCTTTAGTCTGTGCTGATTGATGGCTGGGAGATCTGGTCATGGAGGGGAGAATGGGTATGGAAGAAGGAGAGAAATGGAATCAGGGGAGAAATAAGAAGTCACAGTGCCTTTTAGGATCCTGTCCCCAAAGGACACCCTTCTGTCAACCTATTCATTTGCTAGAGTGCGCTCAACACAGCAAGGAGAGAGTGGTGTGGGGAGGAGGGTGAGGTGGGATCCTCTCCAGTGGGAGAATGTCTAAGAATCTAGATGCTATTAGACCAGCACAAGCAGCATCCACTGAAGAAGTGTGCCCTGCCTCCAATCTCCTCTCAGCAGTGTGTGTGTGTGTGTGTGTGTGTGTGTGTGTGTGTGTTGTGTTGTGTACTGGAGGATTGAACTGAGCTTCCTGAATGTGAGACCAGTGCTGTACCACTGAGCCACACTCCTGTGTCTGCAGGGCAAAGGAAGGGAACAGTTGGGGAGTGTCAGGGCTGTGGACCTGGGAGCTAGCCTGAGCCTTGCTCCTGTTGCTACTGTGCTAACGGTAGGGCGTGGCACTGTTCCATCCTGCATCTGCCTGCTCAGAAGCAGAACAGCTCCTTCGAGTTGAGGTACACTCTAGAAGCAAATAAAGCCTTGAGGGTAAGGGAAGAGGAGCAGAGGGAAGAGGTAGGTTGATCTGCCCAGCCTCTTTGGATGGGATGGGTTAGTACATGGCACCAAGCTGCAGCCAAAGAGGCAGATAGAGAAAAGGCAGGAAGCCACAGAACCCACTCTGTTCCAGCATAGAATGGATGTTCAGGCTACAGCACCTTCTATGTACAGATTCCAGCAGGTTCCATGAGTCAACCTTTAAAATACCTCCACCCCCTCCCACACACTATGCACTGCGACTTTCCCAGCTGGGACAGGACAGGCTATGCTGATGTCAGCCTGTCACGGACCATTCCAGGCCAGCCGAGTGCCCATGGTCAGACCAGGCTCAGCAAGCTGTATTGAGAAGAATCCAAAGTGAAGTCTCTGCAGGGAGGACTTGGTTTTGCCTCTGCCACATATACATGCGTGTGTTGGTAAGCAACGGGCAATTGTGTGCTCACATGTCACGAGAAACATCCGCCTCACAGCTGGGCTTAGGCATGGCCTCTGTTGCCCCCTGTCTTCACTCCTGTGGGCCTGGCACTTGGCACAACTCAACCAAGAGACAAAGCCCCTTCTTCAGCACCTTGGACAGAGAAGCGGCGCTGGGCATTCTGGGGTTAGCTAGGTCTTTCCTCTTATATAGGGAAAAGTCGGGGCACTAGCTGCTTTCTGATCAGTGAACAAGGGCCAGGGGTCAGAGACTCTGGCATCAGTCATTTTTGGACTGTCGAAAGACAGGTCCTTTCTCTGCTGGGGCCCCAGAGGCAATGTCTCATAGAAGCCTGAATTAAAAGAGGGGCAGCGAGAAGGAAAGAACAGCCACCTCAATCCAGAACAGGTCTGGAAGACCCAGGGCCACCTCCACTCTCTGATCCCACTGAGTTCTCATCTGGAAGCATGGAAGACAGTAGGTCCCTTGGGAGCTTTATAAGTCTATAGCCTGCCCCTCCCATCCGTGGCTCGCTGCCTGGTTCCAGTCTGTGTAGCCCAGGATCCATTTACTCTGAGTGTCAAGAGGCCCCAATACCCTCTCAGAGAGTGAAAGTATGGTTATAAGCATGAGCCTTCACAGTCCATGCTCCGTGAGTGCTGAGTTACAGCATGGGCCTACCACAATACATGCGCCATGCATTCAGGGTTATAGGCAAAGATCACAGATATCAACATATCCTCCAGTGGTATCAGAGACCACAGACATGCTCCTGGGGCAGCATGGATCATAGATATCAACACAGCCTCTGGTGGCTGCAATGACCCCAGACAACAGCCTCAGGTGGCAGCACAGGCCATGCACATCACCATGGTCTCCAGTGGCAACATGGACCATGGAGACTAACATGGTCCTCTGTGGCAGGCAGAGCGGACCATAGACATCACCATAGCCTCTTTTATTTTTTTCATAAAGACTTCATGTGGCTCAAGGTAAGTTTCAATAGAAACTTGAATATTTGTCAGGGTTTTTTTTTTTTTTTTTTTTGGTTTTCCAGACAGGGTTTCTCTGTATAGCCCTGGATGTCCTGGAACTCACTTTGTAGACCAAGCTGGCCTCGAACTCAGAAATCCGCCTGCCTCTGCCTCCCGAGTGCTGGGATTAAAGGCATGTGCCACCACACCTGGCCTATTTGTCAGTTCTTACAATTAAGCACAAAAGGCAACTCATTTCATAGCTTACTTTGAACAACATATTGATGATTTCAACACTCCATGTCCTTTACTGTCTTTATTAAAAAAAAAAAAAAAAAAACTTGTCATAAGGGCAATTCTTTAGTCTCCGAACCCCACATTGTTTCTTTTTGAAATTGCTCTTCTTTAACACCATCTGGGCCCCACCTACTGGGCTCACTTTTTAATTTCATTCTTAACCTCTTCCACTTGGAGCATGAATCGCTTTCCTTTTTCTCTTATTAAATCAACCATCTACACCCTGGTCAGCAGCAAAGAGAACTGGATTTCTATTTAAGGAACATTTGCACCTAACTTGGGCCACTTATACCTCAAGCTCTATTGAATACTTTTAGCTCTAGGTGGTGCGCCATCAAAACAACCATTTCCCTATGATCCTGAGCCAACCATGAAAACTAATCAAGGCACCCTGTAGTGTGCCAAGATTCCTTGAAATCTCAAAATCTTTGCAGTCGAAGATTCTTTACAGAATAGAGGAAAGCCCGGCCAACAAAAATCCTAAAAGACACGGAAACATGAAGAAAGTAAGAAGTATAAAAATGTCAAGAAGACTGGTGCCATGGGGGAACAAAAGCTCAATTCAGTGAATACACTTCCTGTACTCAGGCAGGAAGTAGTTTGCAGAGAAAACAAAACAGAATAAATGAGTCACTAGGTCCTTTAAATAGATGCTGAACATGTTAAATAGTACATCGTGTGCATGCAAATGCTCCACAATTCATATAAGGTAATTGCTCTTCAAGACTGCACGTGGGGTCGCCCCTCCAACCTGCCATGGTAGGAAGACGTCCCCATGTATGGATTAACAGCAACTTCCAAAAACCGTTAAACTGGTGAACTGAAGCTAAAAATCTCAGGAAAAGTCCAATGTAGAGTTGGCGGATAAGGCTTCGTCCATGGGACACTCTCGATGTTGTCAGAGGAGCCTGAGGAATGCTCAGACTGACAATTAAGTTATGAGCTGGTGACTTGTAACCTATGGAAACCTGGAATTAGTCACGCCTTCTGGGTGACAGGCACTAAACTAGTAAGACACTACATGACATTAATGTACACTATGTGTTAGTGTAATCACACGTTTTTAAGTGAATCACATTTTAAGTTGAATTGAATCAAATTCAAAGTATAACTAGCAATGGACACTAAACTTCCTTTCCCCAGTTCAAATGACCAGTTAGCATTCATTTTAAAAAACTCTGAAGTCTTAACCTGGCAGAGAGATGTCTTCAGGATGATTTTCTGTGACTAAAGAAAAACTATTTTATTAAATGATATTAATGATAAAATATAATACCTATACCTGAAGAAGCTTCTTGGGGAAACAATGACTATGCTTCCATCAAGGAATATATTAAGAAGTCATCAGGCTGGAGAGATGGCTCAGCCATTAAGAGCACCCGACTGCTCTTCCAGAGGTCCTGAGTTCAATTCCCAGCAACCACATGGTGGCTCACAACCATCCGTAATGGGATCTGGGGTGTCTGAAGGGAGGGACAGTGTGCTCACATAAAATAAATAAATAGGGCTGGTGAGATGGCTCAGTGGGTAAGAGCACCCGACTGCTCTTCTGAAGGTCTGGAGTTCAAATCCCAGCAACCACATGGTGGCTCATAACCATCCGTAACAAGATCTGACGCCCTCTTCTGGAGTGTCTGAAGACAGCTACAGTGTACTTACATATAATAAATAAATAAATCTTTAAAATAAATAAATAAATAAATAAATAAATAGATCTAAAAAAAATCGTCACCTTCTTTGAACTTGTTGAATAAAAGAATGTAAGAAATTATCAATGTTTGATATCTAAAATGAAGTGGCAATTTACAATGGCCATGTTCCTAGATGAAGTATCAGACTGATTGAAAATACTGGCATTACCAGAATCAGTACCTATCTCCATTAACAGCGAGAGTAATTGGAATTACTGGAATACCGACACCACTAGTAACTGACAATTGGAATGGTGGGAAACTGTTAAGAGTGATGTTAATCACAAAGGCATCAGAGCAAAGAGAGGAGGTGAAATCAGCGCTTCTCACCCTCCCTGCTCTTCTCAGGTTAGGTGATGATGAGCTCTTTTAAGTACGACTGTAATTCTCATTCTTATCTGTGATGCAAAACAGAGTAGAAACTCACCTGCTTTCTTTGTCACCCTTGGAAATAACCACTGGTAAGATCACAGCCGTAAGAAGAGTCCACTCTGCACATTGCTCATATAGAGATGACAGGGGCTGTGAGGTTGGAGAAGGATGCTGTGAGGGATGAATTTTCTGATGTGAAATTATATACACATATGTAGATATGTGCTTGCAATATGTGTATATATGCCACGTTTTAATTCAATGTAACTTTCATTTTTCATTTACTATAAAACTGTGACCCTAATGGTATTACCAATGAGAAAGAATAAGATAAAAGATGAGCTAGGATTGGGGATCAATGATTAAGCATCTTCTTGTTGTAGCTTCAAGTTCAATGCTTAGTACCACAGAGAGCAATCAATCACACAACAAAAAGAGAATTTAAAGGAGGCATCGATAGAAGGGTTTCACCATTTTTTCCTCAAAAGAAGAGGGAGATTTTCATTCACCCATAGTATTCAACTCTAGTGTTGTTGCACCTGGTAGAAATCCTGAGATAGAACTGACGTCAGGTTTGAAGTATAACCTCTTATGTTATAGAGTTGACGTCAGGTTTGAAGTATGACCTCTTATGTAATAGACCTGACTGCAGGTTTGAAGTATGATCCCTTGGGCTGCCTTTCCAATCTATATGGAACCACAGCGTAAGATGAGCCCATCAATGCTGACTAGTAAAACGCACTGCCTCTTCCCTCCAGCCTTCTTTTTATACAGCAGATGTCTGAAGACACAGTGATTTTACAACATGGAAACCTTTTGCCGTATCACTGTGCTGATTACCAAAGACAAAAGGAAAAAGCAGGGTTGGAGGTGTAGCAGTTGAATGGAGTACCTTCCTCACAAGCTTGAAACCTTGGGTTCAATCCCTCAAACTGTTAAAAACACATTATTTTCTAGTTAAATATTTAGAAACTCTACCACTACCATATGTCAGAGAAAGGAGAAATCACCACGTTAATAAATGTCTTGGTAACACAGTATGACTGCAGTGGCCAAAATGGAAGAGTTTTAAGATACAAGAAAGAAAATTATTTGAATTCCTTAGGAAAAAGAAATCATAAAATGTTTGAATAGTGTATCTGGTTTGGACTGATACAAGTCACGTTTTCATTGACAGCTATAGAAAGGACTCATATTCACTTATTGCAATCCAGTGGTGGTAAATATGAATCAAAATGCAGGTTTTGAAAAAGTAAAGTGTGAGGAGTGGTAGAGATGGCTCAGCAGTTAAGAGTACTTGTTGCTCACACGGAGGATCAGGGTAGAGATTCCATCTCAGCACACACATATTGGTTCACAACCACAGATAATGGCAGTTCCAGGACCCACAGTGTGTCCTTCTGAGCCCCAGGAACATCAGGCGAGCACATAGTGCATATGCATAAAGGCAGACAAGACACACACACACAAAAAAAAATATAGTTCAATGTGGTATGCTATGAATACCGAGGGAATATACAACATGCTGTGATCTTTAGAAAATTGCCCCAACCTGGAGGACTTAAACAACAGGGTTCTCGAGGGAAGGGAGCTACAATGACAAATTTTGGGATCAGAAGACGCGAAGGAAGGAGGCAAGACAAGAATTCTGTTCAAGTCTCGTTTACTCTTGGGAAATGGAGGGTTTATAAAGCTGAAATCCACAGATGGTATTTGCTCAGGTACACAGGCCAAACCGGAGCTAGGTAACACATGAACATCAAAGGACTGTCCCCATTGTGAAAGGTTGGGAAAGGAATGCCCTCATTGTAAAATGTCCAGAGTCAATTACAGAACAGAAGCAAGAGAGTGGAAGAAGCAAAAGAGTGTTGGATGATGGCCCAGGGACAAGAGGCTGAGATTCCAGGGGTTTCCAGTCCCCAACAGAAAATCTATTTTTAGTACACTAATATATACAGAGATTGAGCAGGACAGGAGCAGACACGTCATGCTAATTGAAAATTACATATGCAAATATGTAAAATTTGGAGTGCAAGGTTGATAAACTTTTAAACAATACATGCTTTCTCATATAATCAATTCCTTGAATAATTCTGGGTGTAATAGTGTTTTTTAAGTGGCTGAGGTAGGGCTCAAGTGAAGAAAGAAGATGGGAGAAGTGATGCAATCATAGTTCAATTAAACTTGCATTTAAAAAATTTTTTGTTTGTTTGTTTGTTTGCTTGCTTGTTTTGTTTTTCGAGACTGGGTTTCTCTGTGTAGCCCTGGCTGTCCTGGAACTCACTTTGTAGACCAGGTTGGCCTCGAACTCAGAAATCCGCCTGCCTCTGCCTCCCGAGTGTTGGGATTAAAGGCGTGCGGCGGCTTAAAATTTTTATATTACACTTTGAGAATCAAACCTTTCTTACTTCAAGCTTTCTCATCTAAGGAAGGACTATGGAGCATAAAACTGCAAGAAGACTCTCCTCGGCCACACTCAGTTGCCCTGCAATTAACATATTCTCACGCTCTCAGACAATACTCTCTCTGTCCCATACAGAATGGTCACAGAAGAAGCTATTATTCTTAATACTGTTGGGAAAACATGCATCAGTATATTAAATTCACAAGAGTATTTCAAACAGTATCAGAGATTTTTTCTGAGAAAATGTTGCCATCATCTTTACATTTATGAGCCCTAAAGCCTTTTACAATGTTCCTCATTGAATAAGGAAAAAAACAAAGCGAAACGGTGTTGGGTCAAGGGCAATACAGTTCAAACTGCCCAGATTGGGCTGGAGAGACAGCACAGAGGCTAAGAGCACTGGCTGCTCTTCTAAAGGTCCTGAGTTCAATTCCCAACAACCACATAGTGGCTCATAGCCTCTTTAATGAGATCTGGTGCCCTCTTCTGGTATGCAGGCATACACGCAGGCAGAACATTGTATAGATAATAAGTAAATCTTAAAAAAAAGAAAGAAAGAGAGAGAGAGAGAGAGAGAGAGAGAGAGAGAGAGAAAAGAAAAAAAGAAAAGAAAAGAAAAGAAAAGAAAAGAAAAGAAAAGAAAAGAAAAAAAAGAAAAGAAAAGATATCTAGATTATCTTGACAGGATGTAAAGTGCCCTGATATTAGGAGACCTAAGTCTTCTTGCTCCAGACTTAGGCTTCCAAATCTCTGGAATTTGCTCCTTCAATTTGCTAGGCTGCTATGACATAGAAATATGCACAGAAATGGTAAAACGGTGTATAATTTCCTTCTCATTCTTGAACTGATTAGAATGTCAAATGAAAACTATCTTGTGAGTTTTGAATGGGCCTATTATTACATGCTACAACTATCAGAAAGTGTTATTACTGACTTGAAGAGTCAGCCCAAGGTGAAAACAGTAATGAATTCCAAGACGTGGGTTGAATCCTGACTGGTCTTCCTTTAGTCAACAAGGAAGCACTGGGCTAGCTAGCTTTTCCCATGATGATCCCGAATCTACATGCTTATCCCCAACAGAAGACAAAATCATTTCTCACACATGCATAGACACACTGATGAGGTGTGGTGGGGTTTAGCTGTTAAATGGAGCTGGTAACGTTTAGATTCAGAGGATCTTAAGTACTCCGTGTCTTCCTGCTGAGGCAGAGCTGGAGAGCATTCTGGACTCTCGAGGCACAGACTCAAGTGTCTTGAGAAACACTCATTAATATGGAAAAGCACCTGGTAGGCTAATCACTTCCCAGCACCTTCCCTGAGAAGGGTGACTGAGATCTGTCACAACCACAGATTGTACTATGGAGACTGATGTAAAGGACCCAGCGTACAGATTACTGTGAAAGAGGGAAAGCATCCCTGGCCTTTTTGCAATTTGTTTGCATCCAATATTTAGTATATTCACAAACCCGTTTGATGGAAAGAAAGATTCCTGCAAAGTAACTCTCTGTGATGGTCTTCTAGGCGACTGGGATGCTTTAAATAGGTGATGAGATTCCGATGCCTAGCAACGGCTGTGGGCCAGTCTTAAGAGTCTGGGCTGCCAGAGCACAGTAGTGTTATAATGGAAGCAATCTTGAGTTTACAAACACATGGGCATGTGGACTGCCAGCTTTCAAGGCTCATGGCTATTGTGATAAACACTCAGAGATCACAATGAGCCTGATAGGTACTCGCCACTGGGCTGAAGGACAGGCTTTATGGCACCAAATCACCATGAACAAACGATGGTGAGGCTTTCCTCGGGTCTGCCACATCCACCTGACATATGTAAGACATTTGGCTTCTTTGGACTTAGAGAGCCTTCTACTCTCCTGGACACCAAAGGGGTAGAATGGATGTAATGTTTCTAAGAGGAAAGCAATAGGATTTCCTGAGGAACTGTATATTTTGAGATTCAAAAAAAAACCCATAATAATAAAAATGAGAGCATTGACACCGACTCTACCCACGCATGGGGGCTCTTCTTGGAATGAAGTGTAGCCTGCTGGATCTCCCAAGGACAACGATCTTAAAGCTTCAGAAAGAGAAGCTAGTGGGCAACTCAATGGTAGAATACTTCCTAATATGTTCAGGTCCTTGACATTGATTCCCTGACTCACCATGAATCAGCCCTAAGATATCTATGCTGTGCATTGCTACTTCTCATGTATCTGTCCCTTTGCTTGCTCCTTGGCAAAAAAAAAAAGAAAAAAAAGAAAAAAAAAAACCTGAGTCGACACTTTTATTCCAAAAGTATTTGAACAATCAACTCTCACCTGGTATAAAATACAACCGTTGTAATTATTCTGTACCTAAACTCTGTGATAATTACCATTCTAATGTGCATTTTCCTGCCCTAGCATAGTGCAATGATTCAAATGCATCCCCTAAGATGTGACCAGTGCCTTGCTTCAGTACTTCAACCATGACTTCAGAATCCCATTTAACCCCATATATTAGTCCTGTTCTAGGATGACAGAGAAACGGTTAAATGGTTTAAACAGTTAAATATAGTAATTTATTTTACCATTCAAATTCCTTGCCTGTTTGTGTAGAAATGGTTATTTGTTAATAGACTTAAGTATCTTGAGAGAACAAGTGCATATGTTGTGTATGTATATGCGTTTATGTAAACATCTATATTCCTAATTTAACATCCTTTTTAATGGGGAATTAGTGTGCATATGACATCATTTATTAGATGTATGAAACAATTTACACAAAGAACATTCCATTGCCCATTGCCTCCCTGCCAAGTAATGACTATCCATTTGTGTAATTAAAGCAAAACTAGTGATTTTATAAAATAATATTGTTGACTTCAAAATCCATACAAGTTACAATTATTGACACTAGTATGCATTTGTTCAGCACTGAGCTGTATGCTGTATAAGTAAATTTACAACCATCCTTCTCTGCACATTAAAAAGTAAATATGGTGATTTAAACGCTCTTCAGAAGGTTGCCTGCGACATGGAAAAGTTCAGAACTAACACCATTTTGTGTCACTCTAAAGTTTCCCTTCCACAGACCTATCATTCATCTGCATTAAGGTGTATCTAGTTAAAGCTATTTCTCTTTCCTTAACAGATATGAAATAAAAAGTGAATTATTGGGAAAAAAAGAAAAACAACCTGAACAGCAATTGTTAATGAATAATCGTCACATAGGGTAATATGACATCAGTATTCTTCAAAGAAGGTTATTTAAAGAGTCACCCAACAGCTTATAATTTAATCTATATTCATTTTTGGGAAATATTTTTATTATTATTTAAGTAAATCTTATACATCAAACATATTAATAATATTGAGAATTTTGAGAATCAAATAATACATAAAAATTCATTCAACTTTTATATCCCTATTCTTTCATATTTAACCTATATCCTTATTAAATTATTTATAATTTAACTTCTATTCATGCTTAATATACTAAAATTTAAAAAATATTATTATTAAGTGCATCTTATATATCAAACATAATAATATTGAGAATTTTGAGAATCAAATAATACATAAAAAATTTGTTTAACTTTTATAGTCATATACTTTCATACTTAATCTATATTCTTATTAAATTTTATATAGTTTAACTTTTATTCATGCTTAGTATACTAAAATTTAAAAATATTATTTAGTGATTAAGAATTTCATGATGAATCATAATTTATATAAACTGATATGAAGTATCTTAACTCATAGATAATCATATGAATATCAAAATGATATTCTAAATAAGAAAAACAAGAATGATATTCTAAATAAGAAAAACCAGTTGAAATCAAAGGGGACATTAACATGATTATGTATGTTTTTGTATGAAGCATTTCCTAGTGCAGGGTTTTTTTTTTTATTAGGCTGGTGGTTTTGCTGATATTTACTAGCACATTCTCATAATACATTTTATTTGTGTCATCATTATTATTCTAGAATTCAACTAAAGTTTTAAAAATCAAAATACAGTACTTCTCATAATGAACATATACATGTATGTTCACACCATGTGCTATTAAATGATCTGCGGTTTCCCTTCTCAGAGTGCAAGCAAAATGGTGTAAACCCATTCTGTAATGATAGCAATTAATAATTCACAATACTGAATATTACATAATGAAACAGGAAACCATATAGCTAGTCCTATGAACATTATATAATGTTCACTATAGACTAGAGAGCAGTTTTCTCCTCAACCCACTGCACATCCTCTTCCTTTTCTTTTTTTGTTTGTTTGTTTTTCGAGACAGGGTTTCTCTGTATAGCCCTAGCTGTCCTGGAACTCACTTTGTAGACCAGGCTGGCCTCGAACTCAGAAATCCACCTGCCTCTGCCTCCCGAGTTCTGGGATTAAAGGCGTGCGCCACCATGCCCGGCCCACATGCATTGCAATACTTCCGCCCTGCCTACAGTTGTCACAAGACCTCCAGTCCACTTTAAAGTGAAACAGTTTTGTCCCACGAACCTTTTTGCTCCTGTCACATCTTTTTCCATGGTATTTGGGGGACATGTTATTGTTCACATCCAGTGAAAGTTTCTTGAGGGTCTATCTCAAGTGCCTCAAACAAAGGAGCACAGGCTTGCAATCCTTCTTTGCATAGATGAGTTTCTTTCTCAATGCCAGTCCTCCTGCATCTCAAAAGAAATTAGCGCTTGAAAAAGTTAAGAAACACAATGCTCAGAGCTTCCTAGTGACGTGGAAGATTCCCAAAGCCACAGAGGAAGCATCCGTTGATTCTGTGTTGAGGAAAGACTTATGATAATGATGTCAGGCTCTTGCTCCAAATAGGTCACAAGTGAAATGGGCTCAAAATGAGGGAGGCAGTGAAGAAACTTTGATTGCATACCTTGAAATAGATTACTGCCTATTTGATGAAACCTATCTTAGTCTTCAGAAAGTCCAATATGTATTTTTTTAAAATGCTTGTTTGTCTGATAATTTCATATAAAGGTACTGCATTGAGATCATCTCTATCCCTCAGTCACTCCTCAAACACTTCCCATACACACCTTCCCTCTCAGACTCAGGACATTTTATTCACTATTATTGTCTTATGCATACACACTTACACAAGATTGTATATATGCACAAACTGTTAACTTCATTTGATACTGTTCATACGTGCATGTATTTATGGGTGACAATCTGCACTGGATAACCCATCAGGGAGTGTATCCCCAGATAAAACTGATTCTTCGCCTATCAATCATCGGTGGCCTGCAGCTAGTCATCCAAGACCTTGTGAAGTTCAGCCATCAGAGTTGGCAGATCAACTGATGTTGTCATCTTTCAGGTCTTGTTCAGGCAATAATGCTACTGAGATTCCATATATCTAGGTGACACTGATGCTCTTGCAACAGTCATCCTGCTCCTCTGTCCCATCATCCATAATGTTTGATGAGCCTTAGATGTAGGGGTTGTACTGTAGATGTACTAATTAGGTCTAGGCAAACCATGGTCATTGATTCTCTGCATTTTGACCACTTGCGGATCTCAGTGATAGTCTCCGGTTAAGGCAAAGACAAGCTGCTTTGATGAGAGGTAAGAACTACACTTACCTGCGGGTATAATGATACATATTTAGAATACAGTTAAAAAGTATGTTGTCGATTTAGGAAAATGATAGTATGAAGTACTCGCCTGGGTGTATGACCTCTCTGACCACATATAGTTGTTTTAGGTTTACACTGCAAGGCATGAATGCCCTCCCATTGAATGGCCTTAAATCTAGTTAGACATCTGTTGGTTAAAACAAGGTACAAGTGTCACTGTTGAATCACTGGGGTTAGCTTGCTGAGCAGATCATGATTGTGGAACACAGACTTAACAACTTGTTACATTTATTTAATGTATATGGACTTTGTGTACTGATTAAATGTCTCTCTTTGAAGCTTGCACAGCACCTTCTGATCCTATGAGAAGTAGTCCTCGGGAAAGAGGCTCCCAGGTAAGGCTAGTTCCAGCTTGATTCCTCCAGACCCTGAGTCTGAAGATTGTGGTGTCTTGAGTAATGGGGTCTTACGATCAAGTTACAGGAGGGAGCTAAGGACAATGGCAATTGTTTGTGTCCTTTGGGTAATGTCTTTGACACTGCTGACCATTAATTCCGGGGGAGGTTTCTCTTGCCTGGCACTAGATGCTTTGTTAGTCCCTGGCTCTTAGGAAGATTGTGAGCCTTTTTATCCCATGTGACATAATTCAGTTTAAACTACACAATTTTGATCTTGTCAATAATGATAACCCCATGACCATAAGAGATTACCAAAGTTATTTTTTATGGATGAGCTATGTATCCTAGGCTAATCTAGACACCATGAAACCCCTGGATCAGCCTTCTCAGTCTGCACCTTACAGGTGTGTCATCACGTCGGAATAGCCCACCGTTTTGCATTCTTAGGTATTATAGCAGCATTTTGATTACTGCCTAGGTGATCATTCCAGGCAAAATATGAATCAAAATAAACCAATGCCTTATCTATCAATGAAAACTCAAAAATACTAGGCTGTATGTAAAGGAAGTCAAGGTTCCCAGGAAAGGGAAACTGGGTCTCTCTCCCCCGCCTCCTTCCCATGAGCACCCACAGTATTTAAGCCACTGGCTGACAACTTAGGACCGGATCGTCATTTCCACAATAGGCTAGTGGGCCAGGACAAGAAAGAGGGGGCTGGCTGAAGTCAAGGCACAGCTTCCTCCAGGGCAGCAGGCGAGTGGCTGAGGGTGGGCATACAGAAAGCTGAGAGGTAGTGGGTAAGAAGTAACTGCATCTCCCCTATCTGTGGCCCATAGGGTACTGGGAGCTGTTTCAAACCCTGAAGGAATGCAGTGGTGGTGGTGCTGCTGCTGCTGGTGATGATGATGCTTTTGTGAGCTTTCTGCTCATTGTGGGTTTTCTTCCCTGGGGCCTTCTCTTTTGGGGACATTCAGCAAGCCTCTTCCATTGGGCCAAATCCTGCCCATCCCCAAATAATCTGTTCCTCTCCCTGTGTGGGCCCAGAGTTCAAACAGAGCAAAAAATACCATGGGGAGGTCTTCCTGGTCTGCAGCTCTGGGGTACAGAGCCTCTGCTTTCCACTGACCTGGTCTCTCTGTCTCTCCAAAGTGAGAGAGATCTGATTTGCACTTCCAGTAAGGCCAAGAGGACTATGGTTGGTGGCCTGAGGTCTGGTGCCCACTGTGGCACCTCTAACAGAGCTGGTCCCATCCTAGGCACAGTCCAGCCTTTGTGTGATGAACAGGCCTGCCCTCAGGCAGAAGGTGAAAGTGGACAGTCTGAGCCAAGCTCGATACTGATCTTAGTTCATGGGTAATAACAGAGATCCCTAGAGGCTTAGTTCACCCTACTCAATCATCTATCCAGAGGGAGGTGTCTTAGGGTTTCATTGCTGTGAGGAGACACCATGACCACAGCAACTCTTATAAATGACATGTATTTGAGACTGGCTTAGAGATTCAGAGGTTCAGTCCATTGTCATGTTGGGAAGCGTGGTAGTGTCCAGGTGGGCATGGTGCTGGAGGAGCTAAGAGTTGTAGCTCTTGTTCCGAAGGCAGCTAGGAAAAGAAGGCTTACTTCCAGGAAGCTAGGAGGAGGGTCTCAAAGCCCACTCCCACAGTGACACACTTCTTCCAACAAGGCCACACCTACTCCAACAAGACCACACCTCCTAATAGTGCCACACCCTGGGCCAATCATATTCAAACCACCACAGGAGACATCCTCACCTTGCCTAAACCTAATGGGACAGGGAGCCAGGACAGAAACCTGGACCTTGAAGTCACCAGGGCAAAGGTCTCATGACCATCAGCCCCTAAAGTACATACATTCCTCACATCACAGAATGTTTGAGGGGCTCCAGTGTCCATGCTGGGACACGGCACACAGAAGGTGTCAATAATTGAAAGAAAAGAGAAGGAATCAAAGCATATAAGAATCACCAAGTTTCCAAGAGGGGAGATTTGCAGTCCCAGCCTTGTGCTCAGCAGACAGGTGACGGGAGAGCCAGCCTAGTGAGAGCAGGCAGAGCTAGAGGTAGAGACCCATGGTGACTCCTCCACTATGTGGTGACACTGGGGAGGTTGGATGGCAGGAACCTCCTCAGAGGAGCCACTGATGCCTGCCCTGGGCCACACCTTTGTATGAGGGGATACCAGGTGGGGAGGTCAATTCTGAAAACTTCTGAAGTGTGGTCCAAGAAGATGAGCTACTTCACAGGAGAAATATAAGCACAGGCCTAGATGAGTTGATGGCCAAGACCTAGTCTTGCCTTCACTAAAAGGCCTCAGACCCACCTGGAGGCCCACTGCCTATCTCCATCCCACGGGCTGGGTGTGGCTCCATCTCTTCAGACACTGGTCTAGTGACTTTCAAGGGGCAATGGGCAGACTGCAAAATGATTTGGGAGGCCTAGAGGTTGCCTACCTCTACAGTGGGAGCTAGGTGAAGTGGCGTGGGGGATCCAGCTCCTCCAGGCCTCAGGCTCCCCATCCGGAAGTGAGGCAAGAAAACTCTTGTTTATAGTATGCAGTAAGCCCAGCACAGCCTGTGCCCAGAATAGTCATCCAAACAGGAGAAGAAGGTAGCAAATATAACGGCTCAGGCTGGTCTCAACTGGCTGATCAAGCCTTCAGGCTCCATCTGTAGTGTCTGTTTGCCATCTGTAAGGTAGGAAGGCTGGTGAGATTATGGACTCAGGAGGTGACAGGCAACGAACACATTATGAACTCCACTTCTAAGTGCAGATAAGTAATTGGCTTCAGCTGTTCACAGGAGGAAGAATTTTCTAATCCAGTAGGCTCTGAAAGGGGTTCGGCAGATATATAACAATGATAGCAGGCTGTTCAGTGAGGGTGATAGTGTCAGATGCACAGATGGATGGGTGGAAGATGAAAGAGTAGCTAAAGACAGATGAAGAGATGATGGATGAGCAGAGAGGTAGATGGGTGGGTAGATGGGTGGATAATACATGGATGTTAGATAGATGATAGATTGATGCATCGATGATGAATAAGCAGACATGGATAAATGGTTGAATAAATAGTGGATGGTTGAGGAATAGGTGGATAGGTGGGTGGGTGGGTGTATAGGTAGAGGGGTCAGTGAATGATGGATAAGCAGTCAGATAATTGGACAGATGGATTTATGAATGGAAAATGGATGATACATGGATGGATATAGGTGATGGCTGGATGGCAGATGATCGATGGGTGGGTGGTGGATGGACAATGCTTGGGTGGTGAAAGATAAGCAGATAGATGATTGGATGCATACATGTGTTCTATAGTTGGATGGACAGAAATATCCACAGGCAGATAGAAGAGTGTGTAGTAGGTAGATGACTAGGCTAGTGGATGGCTGACACCATGTCTGTGAACATCTGGTTTGCACTTTCCAACTGATGTCTGCCTTCCCCTGAGCCCATGGCAAACACACAAGGGTCCGAGGCCTCTCTCTTCATGTTGCCTTCTGACTTGGTACCCAGGCCATAGTATCTCCAGGCCCTTAACTGTAGTGAATACTTGGTACCCAGGCCATAGTGGATGTTCTTCTGTATGTACAGTGGTATCTCCAGGCCCTTAACTGTAGTGGATACTTTGTAAATTCAAGGAAAGAAACAAAGCCAGTCACCTCTGATGATGAAGCCATTGGCAGCCACATGAGCCACCAGCCTTTTCTTATGATGTGACTTTTGTTCAGTGTTCCCTCCCCTTGGCTTTATTCCTTCATGCTCCTTTCCCAGCCTGCTCTTCTGGCTTCTCATAAGCTGTGCCAAAGAGCACAGTTACTGGGGGACGGAATGTGAGGAGCACAAACGCAGGCAGGCATTTCTTCCCTCCCTCTCTACCTTGTGTGATTTCTCACTCCCCATGGGTGACTCTGGCTCCTCTTTGACCCCTGCAGGCTTCCTGATATTCTGGGGCTCCTAGTGGCCCCAGCCTGTCCCCTGAAGCTTCCTGTCCCATTCCCAGACTCCAGAGTGAACACTTCCTCCTTGGGCTTAGCTGGTTAAGCCACATATACCAAGAGGCACCATTTCCACCATCACTGTATTCGAAGTTGTCTGGTCATCATTATACATTTCCAAAACAGAACTTCTGGCTTCATTAAACAGCAGCTTCCCACCTGCCACGTCCCATCAGCCTCCACTCCTCTTTATGCCCTGGGCAACATGGCTTTCCGAGATGCCTCATAGTCAGCGACCCTACACAATTTCCTGTCAGGTCCTTCAGGATTCAAGATGGAGATGACCCACAACCTTACTGCAGCAACATCAGTGCCAGCCCCACTCAGCCTTATAGGGAATGGGATGAGAAAGCCTCAGAAGAGGTCTGGAAGATGTGGCTATTGTCAGGTCACTGAGAGAGGGGGTCAGAATGGACGCTGGAGGTCTTCAGAGGTTAACACGGGATTAGATGCTGACCATGGTAACAGACAGAACAAGCCTTTCATAGAGCTTTTAAAATCTCACAATGACATTCTGATTCCACTTATCAAGTAAGAAGTTAAGCATGTCAGCCCATAGTGTCACTTAATGTCAGCACATAAAATCCAATTAGTAAGAAAGGCTCAGAAGCCCTTGACCAGGACAGCAGCTGAGGGCCTGGTTTCCCCACCATGAGAGAAGCTGCTTAGCAGAGTGTGACCTTGTGGTTGGATGGCATAGTGGTCAAGCCTGGAGCCTGACACAGAGCTGATGTAGTATATAGGGACCAGGCAGCCAAAGCAAGACCTGTAGAAAACTGTAGAAAATGGGCACTGAAGAGCTGTGGGTCCCTTCAGCCACAAATACTAAATACGCACCAGGGCAGGATTTCCCAAGAAGGGGGACAGGTAGGTGGCTGGCTGCAGAATTTTCAGGCTTTAGGGAGTCTCAGCTTGCTCAGGTTTGCTTATATAGCTGCTACTAAAACAGAGATGGAAGCCATGGGAGTTTGTGCAGTCTTCAGCAAGCACAGACCTGCCTGCCTAGTCTTACAGGGCTGTGGGAGGATGTAGGGTGTCCCTGTTGGAAAGTCAGGGGCTACAGATGGGTCTGTCTTAAGAGTCTCTTAGCAGTACATCTGTGTACAGGATCTTGTGGATGGGAGGTTCACAGAAGTGAGCAAGGGTTCCCACAGGTCTCTCCCCTCTCAGCACAGGGTGCAAACTTTCTGGCGGCACATCTGCAGAGGTAGCGTGCAGCAAGACAGCCCCCTAGTGTCTGTCCTTCTGCTCCACACTGCTCTGCCCATTTGAGGTAGCCATGGGGGCTGCTGATGCTCCTCCAATCTTCCCAGAATCCTTCTTCAGGAGGCCACAGCCCAGAATCCCTAAGCTTAACTGTGGCCTGCTTCCTAGGAAGCCCAGACTATAGGGCACATGCCTGTCCCCAGTTATAGGACAGAGTCAATTTCACATTCTGGGGAGTGGCCAGCCCTGACTCACAGATGACAAGGAACATAGGAATGAGGGTTGTAATGGCTGAGGAGCACACAGTGAATCTACTACCACTAGAGATGGCATTAGGGGACACACTTCTATAGGGTGATGCTTCTATTGAGTTCCACGGAAAGATTTTCATTCATGTATTTAGCCACCAAACACTTTCATCTTTTTTACCTCATTCCCTCTTTGAGTTGTGGACAAAGCTCTCCATCTCTTGGGGGCAGCTCTCTTCATCTGGGCAAGCTCCTCCATGGGCTGGCGCTGGCACTGGGATGCAGAGGCAGGATGGCACTGAAGGCTGAGACTATGATCTCACTGATGGACAGAGCCTGGGCATGGAGCCCTACAGAGGGAGCTCTAACCCCAGCCAGAGGGTTCAGCATCCCTAAGGGGCCTCAGGACCCTTACCCCCATCAGACAAGAGCTCCCATGGCTTTCTGGCCTGAGGATGCTTCCCCTAAAGGGCACCACAACCTGATTTACCTCCCTCCCCTGGAGCCTAAACCTCTCTGCTATTAAATACATTAAGGGGTGAGGTGAGCTGGGGGTTACATCTTTGTAACCACAAATAAAGGCATCTCTGGTTAATTCCTTGTATTTAGCCAGTCTGCAGCTTGACCTGGCACTCAACAGGGAGCCCTGAACTACTTACTTAAAACCCTACTGTCCCATGATCAAGGACAGCATGACACTAGTTGGGGATGCAAGGAATACTTTGGTGGTGGGGCCGGTAGGAGGCAAGAACAAGCAGGCAAAGGACCATCATGTAAATGAGCTGGAACCAGGACCAATGGTAGTCCACTTCATAGCCCCACCATCTCCCACACGTCACAGCTACCACCTCACTAGGCTCAAGGTGTCCTCTCACCAAGGGCCAGGCTCACAAGAGGATGATCCCAGCTCCAGTTCCCAGACGTGGACCTTCCCTCTGGGTTCTCTTCTAGATCATCTCAGACCCAGTCTTACTGAAAGTGACAGCAGCCATCACAGCCCCGTCCAGGTTCCTCTCCCAGGCCTCACCCGGTTTCTCGTGGTACCCAGGTCCAGTGTCATGGGGAGCCTGAGTTGACTTCTACTTGGGTAACTGGGTAGAGCAGCAGCCCCCTCTTCTACTCACTCTCCCAGTTAACCTACCAACTTGCCACCCTCCACCCACAGGACAAAGGGTGTGGCTTGTCATGCTGTGGATGTACTTCTATGGAGACAACACAGAGCTGTGACAGGATGCTTCTGCTCTTCCACCAAGCAGCAAGTACTGGTGAGGGGGAATTGTCCTACTCAGGCCCTCATAAGCAGGGGACGGTCTTCCTTGGACACAAAGGGCCAGGTAGGGCTCAGGTAGCCATGCCCTAGCAGAGGAAAGTGTACAACCTGGAAATAACATCTGCCTCTAACTGGACAAGGCATTGTGGATATGAGCTCCTTGTGCACACCTAGAGGCAATAAAGGAGCAGTCTTACTCTACTTGCCATCAGAGCTGACAAATTAACCTCTTCCCAGGAAGTGAGAGGTGATGTGAAAGGCCTCTTGACACATATAGAGAGAAAAGGCTCTGCTGCTGGAAAAGGAGCAGCCAGGGCAGTGTGACACCCCAGTGCCCAATGTCTATCAATGGAATAACAGCTTGGCTTGTGGTAGGAAGCAGAAATGAGCCAAACATGGCAGTGAATGTCTCTAATGCTAATACACAGGAGTCTGAAGCAGGACTGCCAGTTCTAGGCCAGCCTGGGCTACACAGGTGTCTGAAAGGCATGATGGGGAAGCAGACAGCATATAGGGGGAACCAGAGAACATTTTGCCCTGGAGAGCTTAGAGCTTTCTGAGGGCCTCAGTGACCACTGGACAAAGGGAAATCTCCCCTGGGACACAGGGACGAAGACAAAGGAGGCTGTTGTTTTGGAAGGTGCTCTGGGGATGTCACATATCTAGTAGGTGGCAATACCAGGAACAGGTCCTTAAGGTCAGCCAGCACTGGTCCTAGAATGTGGTCTGATGGGCACAAACCTTCTTAGACCCAGGAGCGCCCCTAGCCCTGCCCCATCCTCTTACAGTGGAGACTCACCACTCCACATGCCCATTGATGCTCAGCAAGTGTAGCTTCCGACCTCTAACCTGCAGTACCTTAAACAGCCATAAGAGTTACACAACAGCCCCTGTATGAGCCAGAAACCAGACAGCACATGAGCATGCAAATGTCACCCAGACACACAGAAAAAGTGGTGTGTCAGAAGCATGACCCTGGTCAACAGGGACCGAAGAATCACGACAAAGACTTCTGAAAACAACCTAGTTATAATATTCACACATGCAGGTAAAGCAAGACGACACTCAGCCACAACTAGAGCTGTCTGCAATGACCATCCTCAGTGTTTGGACAGATACAGAAACACAAATCAACATTGCCCAAACCCCTTTGGCTCTCAGAGGTTCGGGCAAAAGTCTCTTGGTGTAGCAGCTGTCAACCACTGGAATGAAAACTGTGGTAGTACAGCCACAGGAATCCCAGAGGGAGTGAAGGTCAAGGACAAAGTCACGGTGAAAGAACAGTGAGGTAGCCTCTGTAGACAAAGGGCACTGGGAGTCACAGGCACAGCAGCCATGGTGCTACTCATCGGCTACAGGCTACAATGTCAGGAAAACAGTCACGTCCTCTGACAGCTGGTCTCCACAGAACCAACCAGGGCAGACACAAAGCCCACTGGAGTAGTGCTAACCCACCTACCCCTGTTGAGCTCCAAGTCACCAAGTGCTGTTCTGTTCTGTGACTTTGCAAACCGTTCACATAAAGGCTGTTACTTTGAAGTTCTGGGGAGCACGGACATCTGAGAACATGTTGGCCTCTGAGCAATGCTGAAATTGGCATACAGTGTCTCTGTGACCCCAGGGGTAGGACCTGCTGCTGACAGGGACACTACAGAGCTTGCTGTTGAATTTGTTTGTTGATGGATGAGGTGGGTGCAGACCAAGAGGATGGCACGGTACCTCTACAACTAGCAGTGGGGGATGTGACCACCGCGGCCAGACGCTGAAGCCAGTGCCCTCAGGAATGGGCTTGGCGTCCACCAGTCGAGGAGAGCGAGCCTCCCGAGGGCTGGAGGTGCACCCCTCAAGGCACTTCAACCTGATAATGTGGCTCAGTCTTCCAACACCAGACACTGAACTGGCCCACTGGACACAGCTGCAGCTAGGGGAGGCTCCAGAGTACAAGAGGGCACCAGTTCTGCCATTCAAATGATACATTATCTGTGCTAGGAGATACAGTAAAACCACTAGCCAGAACATAGAGAGCCCTCTGTAAACAAGGAGCGACCCTGACAAGAGCCCTGCTCCTGGGGCCCAAAGTCTGCGCTTGCTCTCTCCCTCATCTCAGTAATGCTCTCCTCCCTAGCATGCAGTCTCTGCCCCACAGCTGCACATGCCATAGAGCAGAGCTGCAGAGGGCCAGCAGGTGCAAACAAGGTACTTTAGTTGTCACCTGCTGTGGACGAGCAAGGCAAGGTAGAGTGGGCTGTGGCCACGCACACCCCAGGGTGCTCCTGAAGGGCCTCAAGTTTGATCACAGCCCTGAGAGCCACACGGGGCTGCCTCAGCTGCTGCTGCCTCCTGAACACCGTGTGCAGTGCCTGCAGCTGCCCCACCTCTTGCACACTGAAACATGGCTGCCGCTCTGCAAAGCGCACAAGTGCCTCGAAGGATGTGGCTGCCTGCTCCCAGGCTGCCTCCTCAGCCTCGCCGGCATCTTTCTCTGACTTTTCTGTACACCTAGTGGCCTGGGATGGTGCCACAACAGCAGGGGCCTCATCTACGTCCCTCCCTGCCACAACCCGCTCTTCAACCCTGCTGTCCTGAAGCCTGCTGCCAGAACAGGTTGGCCCTTCTTTTACAAGCCCAAGGATGTGTGCGAACGTCTTGTGAGGCTTGACGGTACAGCACTCTGCTTCCTCCTCAGAGGAGGAGCCTTCAGTGAATGTGACAGTGGGCCACAGTTTCCTCCAGGCCCGCCTGAAGACCTGGCTAGGCACAGCATTCCAGGCACAGGCCACGTTGACTATGGCATCATTCATGTTGTGGCGGGTGGGGAAGCCCTGTAAGGCCACAGGAGGGTTAATGAAAAGCCTCATGAAGGCTCTGCGAATGCCTTGCTCTGTGGGCTGCAGTAAGGGGGTCACGCTGGAGGGCAAGAAGATCGTGAAGACATTCTCGGACACCAGCTCAGACTCCTGGGAGTGGGCCCGGGAATGGTCCAGCAAGAGAATTGCCTTGCTGTCTTCTGGTAAGCCTATGGTTCTAAAGTGCTCTCTCACTGAGGGGACAAAAATATGATGGAACCAGTCTGAGAAAATCCCCTTGTCTACCCAGGCATTACCCTGGGCCTTGTAAGCAAGAGGCAGGTGCTGGATGCCTCTGAAGGCTCTGGGGCCGCCACCCTTCCCAATGGCCAAAGGCTTGATTCTGTGGGAGCCTGTGGCATTGGCGCACATCAAGACGGTCAGCCTGTCCTTGCCCTGTTTGAAGCGGGGCACAGTCCCATCATCCGGGGCAGAATTTGGCAAGCACCGCCAGACAAGACCAGTCTCATCTGCACTGTACACCTGCTCAGGAGACAACCCATGCTCTGCTGCAAGGCTCCGGAAAAAGCCACAGAACTGCTCGGCAGCTTGGTGGTCAGCCGCCTGCTTCTCGCTGGAGGCATCTAGCTTTTTAATGCCGTGCCTGGCCTTGAAGCGCCAAAGCCACCCTCCAGAGAACACACAGGGCTCTGTCAGCCGCATCTGCTTGTAGAAGTCCTTGGCCTTTTCGATGAGCATAGGGCCCGACACAGGGATACCCTCGGCACGCTTTACCAGAAACCATTCATAGAGCACCCGGTCCAGGTGCTCCAGCTTCGGGGTGTGCAGGGTACGTCGCTGTTCCAGCGCCTGGCGAGAGTCTGAGCTGGCGAAGAACCTGAGCAGCTGGGCCTTGTGGGCTTTGATGTCATACAGAGTGGACATGCCCACATTATACTCCTGCATCAGGGCCTTCCTACTCTCCCCACGCTCCAGCCGGGTGCAGATGTCAATCTTTTCCTTCAGGGTCAGCACCACTCGCTTCCGCTTCTCCCCCTTGCCCTTGGCTGCAGCCTGCTTGGAGGCCATGAGGAAGCAGCCTGAGCCAGGCTGCCCTTGTCCTTACTTTGTTGTTTCTCTCCGGCTCTTGGAGCCACAGTCTCTCCCTCTCTGCTGTGCCTGCCCCGGGAACTGATCCCAGGCTCAAGCCAAGTTCATTCTTGACTCTACCCTCTGTCTACAGCAGTCTCTTGCCTTAGCTTGCCTTCAGTATCAGGACTCCAGCACACTTAGGCCTCCAATCCTGGTAGTGCTGTTCTCTTCAGAGGAGGTGACAGGATGAACTACCCTGGACTGCTGGGGTGCACCTGGAGCCTAACCTCCACACAGATGTCACAATGTGGCAGCTTTCCCCTTCAACTGTGTCCAGGTTTCAGGTTAATGAAGGCTGGGGATTCACAACATTGTCTTACCCATACACTCCAGGAACTAGAAAAGCAGAGGAGAAAGAAAAATGTTACTAAGAGCAAGCACTCAAGATATGCTTAGATTCACTGGAAAGCATCATCTCAAACATCAGTGCCATTTGGCCCTTCCTTTCAGACCACAGAGTAAGCAGCATCAGCAACCTTCAGAAATGTTCAGAAAAGGTTAAGAGTCACAATGCATACCTAACGCCTTCTCTTTCCCTGTGTTATATGGAATGCTCCTTCCAATCGAGCATTCGATAAGCCAGAAGGCCAGAGTTACTTCCACAAGCAACACAAGAGTGCACCCCAGACCACAACATAAGAGACATGAGTCATTTATTCAAATGAAGTTCCAAAGATAGGCAGGGAATACAGCTTGCCACCAGCCAGCTGTGTAACCCTATTCGCTTTAAGTTGGCCTCCTGGTCCCCAGAGCTCAGTGCTGGTCCCCAAGGCTCTCCTATGCTAGTCATATCCAGGGTAGTGTGCATACCACTGGAACGAGGTATTTGTCGTGGGCACTTCACTGTGGAGCAGAGGGAAATCAAGGCCAGAGTCTACTCTCAGGGATGTTTAATAACAAACCCAGGCAGCCGAGAAATTCCTCAGCAACTTAGGCTTCCAAGAGGCTCAACTCCTGATGGCTTAGTGCCTGCCCTGCAGATGTGTTGAGAGTGGTTTAGTGACTGAATACACCCACTTCAGAAATGAAAATTTTGCTAAGCTCCATGTAGTGGTCCAAGCCTACCATCTTAGCATCTGGGAGACTGAGGCAGAACGGCTTTGTGTACAGGGCCAGCCTGGGCTACCCAGTAAGGGCTATGAAGGTGGTAAAGGGGAAAGAAGAAATTTGAATTTGGCACCACTCTTAGAACCTCTTAAACGTGACTGCAGAGATCTAGGAGGCTTCTAACCTTGGGACTTCCAAGGAAACCCTGATAACCAAGGATCACTTGAACAGAAGCTTAAAGGACCTTTTCTGGAGCGGGAGTATACGCTGGGAGAAGCTCCTAAGAGGAGAAGCAAATTTCTTCCCGCAGGTCCTGAGACGTCTGGGGAATGGATGGAAGAAACAGCCTGCAACCTAGCTGCAGCCCAGGCGACACACGGGGAAAAAAAACTCAAAACACAGGCAAGAAACGAATGAAGGGTCCTGGGAGGGCCAGGAACAACCGAGCTTGCCCGGTCTGCGGACTGGTGAAGCGCCTGGGAGCCGAGGGGACCCGAGAAGGGATGCTCGAGTCCCGAGCGCAGAAACAACGACGCTCGTCCGGCTCCGGGGCAGGGGCGAGCCTCCAGTCAGTCGGCGGAGGCGGCGTCCCAGCCCCGCACGGCCCGGCCCCACTCACCTGCGGACCCCGTGCCGCCGCTACCGGCCGGAAACGCCAGCCACGCAGCTCTCCACCGGTCCTCTCCTCGCGGCCTTCCCCCGACCCACTTCCGGGGTCGCTCTAGCCCACCGGGAGGCTTCGGTCTCGGTGGTATCTAGGTCGCTACGCGGCGACCGAGCAAGGAAACGGTCCGGGCCCCACAGCTCAGCCGCCACAGGGAGCCTGGCGTTTCCTGAGGAACGGAAGCCTCGAGCGGGGCGTCCGATCCTGGGCGCCATGGCCGGGAGAGCACGGACAGGAGGCTGGGTCCAACGCCACCTTGCGGTGGGAGGTACCCAAGGCCCGCCGGTTGCCATGACCCCCCCCCCTTTTTTTTTTAAAAAGATTTATTTATTTATTATATGTAAGTACACTGTAGTTGTCTTCAGACACTCCAGAAGAGGGAGTCAAATCTCGTTGCGGTTGGTTGTGAGCCACCATGTGGTTGCTGGGATTTGAACTCAGGACCTTCAGAAGAGCAGTCAGGTGCTCTTACCCGCTGAGCCATCTCACCAGCCCATGGACCCTTCTTTTAGCTAGAATTCAAAACGTGTCCAATTTAGACCTTGTTGATGATGAGATTTGAATCGTACTACATAGCGTAGAGGCTTTGAGAGACCTTGAGATGAGTTGAACCATTTTGTATGTTGAACATACCTGAATTGCTGGAGACTGGAAAATGGGCTGCGATCAGTTGTGAGGGTGCCCAATCTCTAGTTCCCTGAACCTGTGAGTTCAAGAGCTGAAAGGAACTTGGCAGATATGACCAAATGGAAGTCGTCGAAGTGTTAAGTTTATTCTGATTGTCTGATGGGCTTCATGTAAGCACAATGGTTCGTTGTGAAAGGATCGAGTGAGAGAAGACACTCTAATGAAGACTATGAACTGACAACAGAGCCCGGGCCTTGTGATTTGAAGAAGGAGGAAGACTACCATTCAAGAAGTGCAAGTGGTTTACAGGAGCTCCAAAAGGCGGGGGAACATAGTCTTTTCAGGAATACAGGCCTGTTGGCACCCTGATCTCAGTACCTTTGGTCCTCAGAAGTGTGAGAAAAAAATAATTGTGTTGTTTTGGGGGCTCCACACTGGGGTAATCAGTCATAGCTCCATAGAAACACAGATTGTGGAAACCTGTTCCTCCTTAATTCACATCCTTGCCTGAGTACCCAGGACCCCTGTCTGCCTGTTCTAACCCCTGCCCTCTCTTAAATCTCTTGCTCTCTCCATTCACACTCCCCAGGGATCTCCAGTACAAGATTTCTAATAATACCAAGGAAGGCTGGGTGGCTCCCAGATCCATGTCTCCTTCCCGAATCTCCCTGATGCCTAAACTTCCGTCTCTTCCCAGGACCTGGACATAGCTATCCACATGCACCTTGAACACAGTGTTTCTGAAACGAAGATGGGAGCTCGTGATCAGCCTGGTGCTACCCATGATGTTTCCTGGCAGTTCCACCTTCCCACTCACCCTGAACTCTTCCTCATGCCCCACACCCACTCCACCACATCTGATTAGCCCTGCCCCCAGAATCTATTTTTTGGATTTCCTCCTTCCCTCCACCCGAGTGACCTCTGACCGGGCTATCTGTTGCCTGTTCCTTGTTCCTATTGTTCTGACCTTACATCATTGTCAGCTACCGCTGCTGCACTGTAAGCCAAAACAGTGCCCTGGGATAGCCACTGTCTCGCAGCACATGACTGTGGTTGGTGACTTAACTGCAGGACAGAGCTAAAATGTATGGGACATGGGAGGAAACTGAGTCACAGAGGATACCAGGCACATGATGTGACTGAAATCCAGGACCCTTAGAAGTATTTCCGTCAAGTTTTCTGGACTCCCCTGGGACAGCTGGCTCCATCTCTGCCGGTGGCTCTTTCCTGCCACCTTGTGAACTTGGGATCATACACTTCTCTAGGGGAGGGCTTGGCATGGAACTGGGGCTTGGCATCTGACTCCAGAACCATTGGTCTTATCTCAAGGGCTGAGTACACTCTAGCAGTGGGTAAGGGGTCAGAAAGGGAGGAAGACTGGGGTCCCTTTGGACTTGGCACTAAGAATTCCCCTCTACTGCCTCCCATTACTCCATGGGGTTAAGCCTTTGAGATCACCCTTGTTCCAGTGCAGCCTCACCAGCCAGACTTGCCCTCCCAACTTACCTACAGTGGCCTTGGAGAGGGTCTATCTGGACAGATCACTTATCTACCCATGGTCTGTCTTACCTTGACATCTTCCAAGCCCCCAAGCCATCCCTGCATGGCTGTTCCCTCTGTCTGCAAGCCTTTGGCTACAGGAGGCCTGGACTACAGAGGTGCCCACTGCTCGGATGGAGAAATCACCAACCTCCCTTTCCTCCTGACAAGATTTCTCAGGTCTCCCTAGCTCACCTGCCTGTCTCCATAGAAGAGTGGGCATGTGAAGAAGCACAGGGAAAGGCAGGGACAGCTCTGAGAGATTTCAGGCAGAAGGCTAGCTGGTGACAGTTGGGAGCCCGTGGGAAGCAGGTGTCACAGACAGAACCATGAACAGTGCTGAGGAAAAAAAAAAATCACTTCTGGGTAAGCAGGGGCCATAGAGATTAAAACTGGATCATGCCCCAGGATTCGGTAGGGCCTGTGGAGTTTCAGCCCACTGTCCAAGGGGTTACCCCAGTGAACCAGCCCCCAGTTCTCATATGTACACATGCGCTCACCTCACAGTACACGCAGAGTGTACATTTGACCTATACCCACACTCTCTCATGTGACGCAGGTTTCCATATCACACAGAGTTTGCAAGGAGTGGCTTTAACTTCCAGGACCCAACATGGGGACCTTAGTGGGAGAGGACACTCAGCTTCCTAGAGGCCTGGCTCTAAGTGTGTCATATCCCTAACCCGAGGAACCATGTTGTAGTTTCGCATTCCATGTGCTGACTTGACTTTTAAAGGCTCCCTTTGTGCAAACTTACAGTTGCACCCAACTGTGACATGTGCCCAAGTAGGGGACCCCTGTGATATCCCCCTAAGAAGAGGTAGACGTCTGGTGGAAAGACGTAGTTTTGAGAATCCATGCCCAAGGAACAGTGGCTTCTTTGCTATGTGAACAGGCAGGCTCTCCAGGGAGTATTTGGGGCTGTGGAGGAAAAGAGAGAACAAGAAAAACTAGAGACTCAGGCAGTGGAGCCAGGCTAAAGGTGAGTCATGTCAAGGTTCCACCCAGAGCACATTCACTCGTGGAGGGAGCATGCCCTTTGCCATAGGCTTCTTCAGGAAGTGTGCTACCAGAGGATCCATGCTACAGGCTTCAGGCGACAGGGTCAAGACTCAAGAGTGTGGCCAGGGTCAGGGCTCAGCATGTGGTCACGATCAGGCTAATAATATATGGGTATGGCCAAGACTCAGGGCATGACCATAATATTGCCCTGTTTGAGGACCAGAGTCACCAGAATGAGTGTTCAGTGTTGAGCTGAGGTCACAGTTAGGCCTGTGGTGAGGGGTGGGACTGGACAAAAATCATAGCCGCAGCCTTCAGTATTTGGGGTGAGGTCACTAGGCTGCCCTTTGGCCAGAGCTCCCACCCTGGGCACCACTGGTGTTTGGGGCTCAGTGGTTGTGCAAGGTGCTGGCACTGCAGGTGTTAAGCAGATCTCAACCTGTGCCTGCTATATCCATCCAGTGCCCCTGGGCTGAGACAACCAGAACTGATTCCAGGAGAAGGGAAGGCTTGATCCATTCAAGAACCACCACCTCTAGAGTGTTCACTGCATATCAAACCTGATCGACAAACATTTACACACCTGTAAATATTTGGGGAGTGACTGTTCTAACTGGTGCTGGGTGCCCATGCCTCCAAGTGCTGAAACAGATAAGCAAGGTCTCCAGGGCCAGCCATCCCAGTGGGTGGGAGCAGACAGCCATACAAGGACACAACCAAGTTGTGGGCACTTACATCACTCCCTGGTTTGGCAGACCTTTGGCAGGAGGGGATGTTCCAAGAGGAAGTTCTAGGTAGACAGAAGGGCAGCATCCTGGAGAGGGTACCTGCACCCTGTGTGACCTCGAGCAGGATCTTGCCTCTCTCTCTGAGCCACAGGCTCTGTACTGCCGAAGGAGAGGATTTCCAGTGAAAAAGAGGCCATCTCAGGATGCTAGAGAGTCAGGCAAGGGAGGTCACAGAGGGACTGGCTCTGGAAGTAGAGCCTATGGGCTAGTCTATGATTACTGCATATGGTCCAGGCATGCTGGGGCATGGGATAGTACCCTGAGGTGATAGGGGAATACTTTCCACTCTCCTGTGTCCTAAGTGCCAGGAACCTTTAGGGTGAAGGAGTAATCAGGGATCTGTCAGCAAGGATGAGAGATCATCAGAGAGCAAAACACTGTCCCTGGTTGTGGGCAAGTGGATGGTGACCATGGCCAGCATTTCTAACCACTGGCTCCTTGCCAGCACAATGGTGTGCCCAGCAGTGTCACCAAGAGAGCCTGGCAGAAGGATCGTGAATGTAGGTGAGCCTCAAAAGAAAAAAAAAACCCAGAGACCACAAATGTCCCCCAAACCAAGAGCAACAAACAGGAAGCGCTGAACCCTGGGATCTGTGATCAGAGCTGCCTGTGGAAGAGCAACCCATAAGATCTGTGGGTGGCCTCTGCTACAGAGAGGCAGCTGCGGCCATGACAACCCATCAGTGAGGCTACAGGGAGAGCTGACCTGACCTCTGTCCCTCCCTGCTTTGTTCTGGTAAGCCGAATGCCTCCCAGACCAAAGAGCAGTGTGCAAAGTGGGTCCGGGGGAAAGCCGAACACATCCAGTGGTAGCCTGCCTCCCCACTAGCTAGAGTTCCAAGTTTTCAGCGGCAGTGTGGGAGGATTAAACATGAGCTTGTGGCTATACGAGCTCTCTCTCCACAGGCTCTTAGGTCCCTAAGAGCGGCCACCTCAGAAGAGCCTCTAGTGAGTGGCACCTTCTAGCAGCCAGTCATTGTCATTTGCAGCAGTCATCTGCTACTACTGTCTGCTGCCTTTCAACCCAGGCCTGTCTCCTCAAGGGGCACAGGCCCCAGAAAGGTGATACTGCCTTGACGTGGAGCACTGGGGCCCTTTGTCCTTGGCCAAATGGTTAGGGGACTAGAGAAGTAATGTTTCAGAACTGGGTCTCACTTCCCTGAGGAAGGTAGGAGCAGTTATGGGTGTGCCTTAGGACTTCCAGCCCTTGTTCTGTGGGTGCCTAAGAAAGGGCTTCTAGCAAAGACAGCACGGCCCCACCCTGGGAAGGCAGTGCCCTCCAGAGCCAGAAAGAAGGACAAAGGCAGGCAGTGGGAGGGGTGGTGTGAGAGATCAGATTGGAATGGGCTGGGCCTTGGGCTTCCACTGGCTCCAGGGGACCTGTCACTGTTGACTGTGGGGAGCAGAGCCTCCCCTACCAGCTGAGACCATATAAAGCCTCCGGAGGCACACTCCCAGGTGCTCACTGCAATCATGAAGGCTGTCTTCTTTCTCCTGCTGGCCACCTACTTAGCCCTGCATCCAGGTAAGCTTCGGATAGCCACGGGGCAGGGCTCAGAAAGGAGTGATGGAGAAATGTCAAAGGGGTAGACAGATTAGGAGAGGGAAGGGGAGGGAGAAGACTGAGGATGCCAAAGCCCCTTTGCGGTGTGGACTCTTCCTAGGATCCTGTGAGAGGCAGGCTAGGAGGGACTGAAGGGCTTCGGGAAGGAAAGGCTGCCGAGGGACAGGCACACAGGGCTACAGGGTCTTAGTCAGGGAGGCCCAGGAGTCAAGCTGAAGCTTAAGCTTAAGCTGAGAAATGTCACACAGAGAGGGGGAGGAACGTAGCAGGACAGGGTCCTCAGGATGTCTTGGAAGGGGACTTACTGGTCCCTGGCTACTTTTGCCTCCGGTGTGAGAGTCCACTGGGGTGGGCAGTCTGTGATGAACTAGTGTGCTGAGCCCTCCTATCAAGTGACCCCAGAAAGGTCACTATACTCCTAGAGCCTCAGCTTCCTGTTGCAAACAAGGGGAAAAAAATGTCCCCAAGACCACTGGAGACCTAAGCAGAACAAAGCTTGTAGCCACTGAAGTCAGTTGTTAAGCACCTATTCCTACAGATGTGACTTTAAGGTCAGCTTTGCCAGCTTTTGAAAAGAGAAGGTGACCCACATGCCCTGACATCTAGAGCTACTTGTCCCGGGCACGGAGCAGGACATCCCCCAGGGGCCCCACAGCATAGTGGAGGTGTAGGAAGCCGGAGAGGCAAGCTGGGTTTAGAGGACAGGTGGCTCTCAGGGCCCGTGAGTATGAGGAAGTCTATGTCCCTCCAGCCTAGTGCCCAGCAGGGCTTCCCCCCCCCCACCCGTGTGAACAGTCACTAGGCCCCTTGCCCCACTCAGGGATCACAGGTACTTTAAATTCCTGAACAGTGAATACCAGAGCACAGTGTGGGTTTTGGGTGACCAAAGCAGAGTAGGATGGCACAGAGCCGTCTGTAAAGGGTATCAGGGAGTTGGGGGCTTTGGTCTCCTCTATGCTTCAGCAGTCTGGAGGGGACCGAGCTGTGTCTCTCCACTCCGTGTTGGGGATGGGAAAGCCTGGTCTCTCTTGAGATGCAGCTGAGCCTCAGGCCTCCTGCCTCACCCACAGGTGCCGCCCTGCAATGCTACTCATGCACAGCCCAGATGAACAACAGAGACTGTCTGAACGTACAGAACTGCAGCCTGGGCCAGAACAGCTGCTTTACAGCGCGCATCCGTGAGTGCTCCTCCCCCCCCCCCCCCCAGCACCTCGTCTACTTCTC